>NC_041389.1:464588848-464595404 GCF_002162155.2 Triticum dicoccoides | reverse complement strand
GGAGCCAGGGAGGAGGAGGAGGCCGGCCAAGGAGGGCGCACCAAGGGGGGGAGTCCTACTCCCACCGGGAGTAGGACTCCCTTCTTTCCGAGTTGGAGTAGGAGAAGGGGGAAGGAGGAGGAAGAGGGGAAGGAAAGGGGGGGCGCCGCCCCCCTCTCCTTGTCCTATTCGGACTAGGGAGGGGAGGGGGCGCGGCCCACCTCTTGCCTCCTCTCCTCTTCTCCCTTATGGCCCATGTAGGCCCAATAACCCCCGGGAGGGTTTCGGTAAACCCCGTTACTCCGGTAAAATGCCGATTTCACCCGGAAAACTTCCGATGTCCAAACATAGGCTTCCAATATATCAATATTTATGTCTCGACCATTTCGAGACTCCTCGTCATGTCCGTGATCACATCCGGGACTCCGAACAAACTTCGGTACATCAAAACTTATAAACTCATAATAAAACTGTCATTGTAACGTTAAGCGTGCGGACCCTACGGGTTCGAGAACTATGTAGACATGACCTAGAACTATTCTTGGTCAATAACCAATAGCGGAACCTGGATGCCCATATTGGTTCCTACATATTCTACGAAGATCTTTATCGGTCAAACTGCATAACAACATACGTTGTTCCCTTTGTCATCGGTATGTTACTTGCCCGAGATTCGATCGTCGGTATCCAATACCTAGTTCAATCTCGTTACCGGCAAGTCTCTTTACTCGTTATGTAATGCATCATCCTGTAACCAACTCATTGGTCACATTGCTTGCAAGGCTTATAGTGATGTGCATTACCGAGAGGGCCCAGAGATACCTCTCCGACAATCGGAGTGACAAAACCTAATCTCGAAATACGCCAACTCAACATGTACCTTCGGAGACACCTGTAGTACTCCTTTATAATCACCCAGTTACGTTGTGACGTTTGGTAGTACCCAAAGTGTTCCTCCGGTAAACGGGAGTTTCATAATCTCATAGTTACAGGAACATGTATAAGTCATGAAGAAAGCAATAGCAATATACTAAACGATCAAGTGCTAGGCTAACGGAATGGGTCATGTCAATCACATCATTCTCCTAATGATGTGATCCCATTAATCAAATGACAACACATGTCTATGGTTAGGAAACATAACCATCTTTGATTAATGAGCTCGTCAAGTAGAGGCATACTAGTGACTATATGTTTGTCTATGTATTCACACATGTATCATGTTTTCGGTTAATACAATTCTAGCATGAATAATAAACATTTATCATGATATGAGGAAATAAATAATAACTTTATTATTGCCTCTAGGGCATATTTCCTTCAGTCTCCCACTTGCACTAGAGTCAATAATCTAGATTACATAGTAATGATTCTAACACCCATGGAGTCTTGGTGCTGATCATGTTTTGCTCGTGAGAGAGGCTTAGTCAATGGGTCTGCAACATTCAGATCCGTATGTATCTTGCAAATTTCTATGTCTCCCACTTGGACTTGGTCCCGGATGGAATTGAAGCTTCTCTTGATGTGCTTGGTCCTCTTGTGAAATCTGGATTCCTTTGCCAAACTCAGAGCAAGGTATACAATAGGTCTGGTTCACAGCATAGCATACTTTATAGAACCTATGACTGAGGCATAGGGAATGACTTTTCATTCTCTTTCTATTTTCTGCCATGGTCGGGTCTTGAGTCTTACTCAACTTCACACCTTTGCATCACAGGCAAGAACTCCTTCTTTGACTGTTCTATTTTGAACTATTTCAAAAATTTATCAAGGTATGTACTCATTGAAAAAATCTTATCAAGCGTCTTGATCTATCTATATAGATCTTGATGCTCAATGTGTAAGCAGCTTCATCGAGGTCTTTCATTGAAAAACTTTTATTCAAGTATCCCTTTATGCTATCCAGAAATTCTATATCATTTCTGATCAACAATATGTCATCTACATATAGTATCAGAAATGCTACAGAGCTCCCACTCACTTTCTTGTAAATACAGGCTTCACCGCAAGTCTGTATAATACTATATGCTTTGATCAACTTATCAAAGCGTATATTCCAACTCTGAGATGCTTGCACCAGTCCATAGATGGATCGCTAGAGCTTGCACATTTTGTTAGCACCTTTTGGATCAACAAAACCTTCTGGCTGCATCATATACAACTCTTCTTCCAGAAATCCATTCAATGCAGTTTTGACATCCATTTGCCAAATTTCATAATCATAAAATGCAGCAATAGCTAACATGATTCGGACAGACTTAAGCATCGCTACGGGTGAGAAAGTCTCATCGTAGTCAACCCCTTGAACTTGTCGAAAACCTTTCGCAACAAGTCGAGCTTTATAGACAGTTACATTACCATCAGCGTCAGTCTTCTTCTTAAAGATCCATTTATTCTCAATGGCTTGCCGATCATCGGGCAAGTCAACCAAAGTCCATACTTTGTTCTCATACATGGATCCCATCTCAGATTTCATGGCCTCTAGCCATTTTGCAGAATCTGGGCTCATCATCTCTTCCTCATAGTTCGTAGATTCATCATGGTCAAGTAACATGACTTCCAGAATAGGATTACTGTACCACTCTCGTGCGGATCTTACTCTGGTAGACCTACGAGGTTTAGTAGAAACTTAATCTGAAGTTTCATGATCAATATCATTAGCTTCCTCACTAATTGATGTAGTTGTCACAGGAACCGGTTCTTGTGATGAACTACTTTCCAATAAGGGAGCAGGTACAGTTACCTCATCAAGTTCTACTTTCCTCCCACTCACTTCTTTCGAGAGAAACTCCTTCTCTAGAAAGGATCCGATTTTAGCAACGAAAATCTTGCCCTCAGATCTGTGATAGAAGGTGTACCCAATAGTCTCTTTTGGATATCCTATGAAGGCACATTTCTCCGATTTAGGTTCGAGCTTATCTGGTTGAAGTTTCTTCACATAAGCATCGCAGCCCCAAACTTTAAGAAACGACAACTTTGGTTTCTTGCCAAACCACAGTTCATAAGGCGTTGTCTTAACGGATTTTGATGGTGCCCTATTCAATGTGAATGCGGCCGTCTCTAAATCATAACCCCAGAACGATAGCGGTAAATCAGTAAGAGACATCATAGATCGCACCATATCTAGTAAAGTACGATTACGACGTTCGGACACACCATTTCGTTGTGGTGTTCCAGGTGGCGTGAGTTGTGAAACTATTCCGCATTGTTTCAAATGTAAACCAAACTCGTAACTCAAATATTCTCCTCCACGATCAGATCGTAGAAACTTTATTTTCTTGTTACGATGATTTTCCACTTCACTCTGAAATTCTTTGAACTTTTCAAACGTTTCAGACTTGTGTTTCATTAAGTAGATATACCCATATCTGCTCAAATCATCTGTGAAGGTGAGAAAATAACGATACCCGCCGCGAGCCTCAACATTCATTGGACCACAAACATCAGTATGTATGATTTCCAACAATCAGTTGCTCGCTCCATAGTTCCGGAGAACGGCGTTTTAGTCATGTTGCCCATGAGACACGGTTCGCAAGTACCAAGTGATTCATAATCAAGTGATTCCAAAAGCCCACCAGTATGGAGTTTCTTCATGCGCTTTACACCGATATGACCTAAACGGCAGTGCCACAAATAAGTTGCACTATCATTATCAACTCTGCATCTTTTGGTTTCAACACTATGAATATGTGTATCACTACTATCGAGATTCAATAAAAATAGACCACTCTTCAAGGGTGCATGACCATAAAAGATATTACTCATATAAATAGAACAACCATTATTCTCTGATTTAAATGAATAACCGTCTCGCATCAAACAAGATCCAGATATAATGTTCATGCTCAACGCTGGCACCAAATAACAATTATTTAGGTCTAAAACTAATCCCGATGGTAGATGTAGAGGTAGCGTGCCGACCGCGATCACATCAACTTTGGAACCATTTCCCACGCGCATCGTCACCTCGTCCTTAGACAATCTTCACTTAATCTGTAGTCCCTGTTTCGAGTTGCAAATATTAGCAACAGAACCAGTATCAAATACCCAGGTACTACTGCGAGCATTAGTAAGGTACACATCAATAACATGTATATCACATATGCCTTTGTTCACTTTGCCATCCTTCTTATCCGCCAAATATTTGGGGCAGTTCCGCTTCCAGTGTCTAGTCTGCTTGCAGTACAAGCACTCAGTTTCAGGCTTAGGTCCAGACTTGGGTTTCTTCTCTTGAGCAGCAACTTGTTTGCTGTTCTACTTGAAGTTCCCCTTCTTCTTCCCTTTGCCCTTTTTCTTGAAACTGGTGGTCTTGTTAACCATCAACACTTGATGCTCCTTCTTGATTTCTACCTCCGCGGCTTTTAGCATTGCAAAGAGCTCGGGAATAGTCTTGTCCATCCCTTGCATATTATAGTTCATCACGAAGCTCTTGTAGCTTGGTGGCAGTGATTGAACAATTCTGTCAATGACACTATCATCAGGAAGATTAACTCCCAGTTGAATCAAGTGATTATTATACCCAGACATTTTGAGTATGTGTTCACTGACGAAACTATTCTCCTCCATCTTGCAGCTATAGAACTTATTGGAGACTTCTTATCTCTCAATCCGGGCATTTGCTTGAAATATTAACTTTAACTCCTGGAACATCTCATATGCTCCATGACGTTCAAAACGTCGTTGAAGACCCGGTTCTAAGCCGTAAAGCATGGCACACTGAACTATCGAGTAGTCATCAGCTTTGCTCTGCCAGACGTTCTTAACGTCGTCAGTTGCATCAGCAGCAGGCCTGGCACCCAGCGGTGCTTCCAGGACGTAATTCTTCTCTGTAGCAATGAGGATAATCCTTAGGTTACGGACCCAGTCCGTGTAATTGCTACCATCATCTTTCAACTTTGCTTTCTCAAGGAACGCATTAAAATTCAACGGAACAACAACACGAGCCATCTATATACAACAAGCATAGACTAGCAAAATACTATCAGGTACTAAGTTCATGATAAATTTAAGTTCAATTAATCATATTACTTAAGAACTCCCACTTAGACAGACATCTCTCTAGTCATCTAAGTGATCACGTGATCCAAATCAACTAAACCATGTCCGATCATCACGTGAGATGGAGTAGTTTCAATGGTGAACATCACTATGTTGATCATATCTACTATATGATTCATGTTCGACCTTTCGGTCTCCATGTTCCGAGGCCATATCTGTATATGCTAAGCTCGTCAAGTATGACCTGAGTATTCCGCGTGTGCAACTGTTTTGCACCCGTTGTATTTGAACGTAGAGCCTATCACACCCGATCATCACGTGGTGTCTCAGCACGAAGAACTTTCGCAACGGTGCATACTCAGGGAGAACACTTCTTGATAATTAGTGAGAGATCATCTTAAAATGCTACCGTCAATCAAAGCAAGATAAGATGCATAAAGGATAAACATCACATGCAATCAAGATAAGTGATATGATATGGCCATCATCATCTTGTGCTTGTGATCTCCATCTTCAAAGCACCATCGTGATCACCATCGTCACCTGCGCGACACCTTGATCTCCATCGTAGCATCGTTGTCGTTACGCCATCTATTGCTTCTATGACTATCGCTACCGCTTAGTGATAAAGTAAAGCAATTACAGGGCGTTTGCATTTGATACAATAAAGCGACAACCATATGGCTCCTGCCAGTTGCTGATAACTTCGGTTACAAAACATGATCATCTCATACAATAAAATATAGCATCACGTCTTGACCATATCACATCACAACATGCCCTGCAAAAACAAGTTAGACGTCCTCTACTTTGTTGTTGCAAATTTTACGTGGCTGCTACGGGCTTAGCAAGAACCGTTCTTACCTACGCATCAAAACCACAATGATAGTTCGTCAAGTTAGTGTTGTTTTAACCTTCGCAAGGACCGGGCGTAGCCACACTCGATTCAGCTAAAGTGAGAGAGACAGACACCCGCCAGCCACCTTTAAGCACGAGTGCTCGTAACGGTGAAACCAGTCTCGCGTAAGCGTATGCGTAATGTCGGTCCGGGCCGCTTCATCTCACAATACCGCCGAACCAAAGTATGACATGCTGGTAAGCAGTATGACTTGTATCGCCCACAACTCACTTGTGTTCTACTCGTGCATATGACATCTACGCATAAAACCAGGCTCGGATGCCACTGTTGGGGAACGTAGTAATTTCAAAAAAATTCCTACGCACACGCAAGATCATGGTGATGGCATAGCAACGAGAGGGGAGAGTGTCGTCCACGTACCCTCGTAGACCGTAAGCGGAAGCATTATGACAATGCGGTTGATGTAGTTGTACGTCTTCACGATCCGATCGATCCAAGTACCGAACGTACGGCACCTCCGAGTTCAGCACACGTTCAGCTCGATGACGATCCCCGGGCTCCGATCCAGCAAAGCGTCGGGTATGAGTTCCGTCAGCACGACGGTGTGGTGACGATGATGATGTTCTACCGGCGCAGGGCTTCGCCCAAACTCCGCGACGATATGACCGAGGTGGAATATGGTGGAGGGGGCAC
The DNA here is from genome assembly GCF_002162155.2 of Triticum dicoccoides. Classification (NCBI taxonomy): domain Eukaryota; kingdom Viridiplantae; phylum Streptophyta; class Magnoliopsida; order Poales; family Poaceae; genus Triticum; species Triticum dicoccoides. The sequence continues at coordinate 464,588,875 of NC_041389.1, read as the reverse complement.
CGCACACGGCTAAGGAACGATCCGTAG
>NC_041389.1:464586750-464588588 GCF_002162155.2 Triticum dicoccoides | reverse complement strand
GGTCCTACTCCCACCGGGAGTAGGACTCCCTTCTTTCCTAGTTGAAGTAGGAGAAGGGGGGAAGGAGGAGGAAGAGGGGAAGGAAAGGGGGGGCGCCGCCCCCCTCTCCTTGTCCTATTCGGACTAGGGAGGGGAGGGGGCGCGGCCCACCTCTTGCCTCCTCTCCTCTTCTCCCTTATGGCCCTTGTAGGCCCAATAACCCCCGGGAGGGTTTCGGTAACCCCCCGGTACTCCGGTAAAATGCCGATTTCACCCGGAACACTTTCGATGTCCAAACATAGGCTTCCAATATATCAATCTTTATGTCTCGACCATTTCGAGACTCCTCGTCATGTCCGTGATCACATCCGGGACTCCGAACAAACTTTGGTACATCAAAACTTATAAACTCATAATAAAATTGTCATCGTAACGTAGCGTGCGGACCCTACGGGTTCAAGAACTATGTAGACATGACCGAACTATTCTCGGTCAATAACCAATAGCGGAACCTGGATGCCCATATTGGTTCCTACATATTCTATGAAGATCTTTATCGGCCAAACCGCATAACAACATACGTTGTTCCCTTTGTCATCGGTATGTTACTTGCCCGAGATTCGATCGTCGGTATCCAATACCTAGTTCAATCTCGTTACCGGCAAGTCTCTTTACTCGTTACATAATGCATCATCTCGTAACCAACTCATTGGTCACATTGCTTGCAAGGCTTATAGTGATGTGCATTACCGAGAGGGCCTAGAGATACCTCTCCGACAATCGGAGTGACAAAACCTAATCTCGAAATATGCCAACTCAACATGTACCTTCGGAGACACCTGTAGTACTCCTTTATAATCACCCAGTTACGTTGTGACGTTTGGTAGCACCCAAAGTGTTCCTCCGGTAAACGGGAGTTGCATAATCTCATAGTTACAGGAACATGTATAAGTCATGAAGAAAGCAATAGCAATATACTAAACAATCAAGTGCTAGGCTAACGGAATGGGTCATGTCAATCACATCATTCTCCTAATGATGTGATCCCATTAATCAAATGACAACACATGTCTATGGTTAGGAAACATAACCATCTTTGATTAATGAGCTAGTCAAGTAGAGGCATACTAGTGACTATATGTTTGTCTATGTATTCACACATGTATCATGTTTCCGGTTAATACAATTCTAGCATGAATAATAAACATTTATCATGATATGAGGAAATAAATAATAACTTTATTATTGCCTCTAGGGCATATTTCCTTCATCCAGGTCAGACGGGTCCACGTGAGACGGAGCACAATAGGGGGTGGTGGCGAGGAAGGCAGAACAACCTTCCTACCTCTCCCAGCGCCCCGTCCACCTCTACCTGCACCCCTCTTCTTCCAACGACCTCCTCTCCCCGCCGAAGAAGAAGCGCCCGCCAAAGGTGCTGGGGGTGTCTGCATGTTGTCTACCAGCGCCCTCCGAAGGTTCTGGGGTGCAATAACAACACCCCTACCACGCGCCGAGGTAGGAGGCTCGGAGCGCTCTCGACCCAAGCCCACCATCTGTCAACACCTGCAATGACAAAGAGTAAACGAAATTAGTACAACATAAACATAATAAAAAATTTGTGTGTATCATCATCATGAACATAGAAAAAATTGAATACCTAATAACATAAACTAATTAATATCGGGGTGTCGGTGTCAGGGGTGCCGTGTCAGGATCTCGGGGTGTCGTGTCGGGGGTCAGGGTGTCGGTGGTGTCGTGTCGGGGTCGGGGTGCCCCTCGGCAACCCTCGACCATCGGCAACCCTCGGGGGTCGGGGTGTCGTGTCGGGGGTTGGGGTGTCGGTGGTGTCGTGTCGAGGG
>NC_041389.1:464585733-464586407 GCF_002162155.2 Triticum dicoccoides | reverse complement strand
CATGACACCTCGACACCCCGACCCCTCCACCCTCGACACGACACCCCCGATACCCCGACCACTCGACCCTCGACACGACACCCTCACACCTCTTCTTCTTCTTCCTCTTCTTCTTTTATTTCTTTTTTCATCTTTCTTGTTTATTCTTAAAAAATAGAGAAAAAAACTACCTACACTAATTAAACTAAATAACCTAAACTAATTAAACCTAAACTAACTAAACTAAAAAACCTAAACTAATTAAACTAAATAACCTAGACCAATTAAACATAAACTAACTAAAGAAAACCTAAACTAACTAAATAAAACAACCTAAACTAATTAAACCTCAACTAATTAAACTAAATAACATAAACTAATTAAACTAAATAACCTAAACAAATTAAATCTAAACTAATTAAACCTAAACTAACTAAACTAAAACACCTAAACTAATTAAACCTAAACTAATTAAACTAAATAGCCTAAACAAATTAAACCTTAACTAAAAAACCTTAATTATTTGAACCTAAAAACTAACTAAACTAAAAACAGAAAAAAAATAGGGTGGCAGGGGCTCACCGTGGGGGCGGCGACGGGGCGATGTGGCGACAGGGCGGGGAGGGGGCGGCGACGGGCGGCGCTCCTCGGGGGCGCTCCACCGGTGGCTACGGTGGGGAGGCGGCGGCGGGGAG
>NC_041389.1:464565457-464585346 GCF_002162155.2 Triticum dicoccoides | reverse complement strand
GAGGGGGTGGGGAGGCAGGGAGGGGGCGGCGACCGGGAGGGGGGCGGCGACAAAGAGGTGGTGGGCCGATGGGGGCGGTGGGACGACGGGATGGCGGCGGTGCTCATCGGGCAAAGAGGGTAGGAGAGGAGAAAGAGAGAGGGCGACGGCGGGGGTGCGGGCCGTTATCTTATTTTGAAGCTTTGTCGTCCGCAAGCTGAGGGCAACGGACTCTTTGCCGTCTTCTAGCGGACGGCAAAGAGGGGGCCCGTTAGGGCTTAACAGCAAGTGGGCCAAACACCCTCTTTGTCGTCAGCTAGCGGACGGCAAAGCTTTGTCGTCCGCTAGCTGACGGCAAAATATTGGTTGATGGCAAAGCGTTCCTTTGCCGTCCGCTGCCTCTTTGTCGTCTGCTTCATCGTGGCTGATGGCAAAGACATTCTTTGTCGTCCGCTAGCGAACGGCAAAGAGGGGGCAGATGGCAAATCTTCCGATTCTAGTAATGTGGGGTAAAGGGGACTTGATACTTTAATGCTATGCTTGGGTTTTACCTTAATGATCTTTAGTAGTTGTGGATGCTTGTTAGAGTTCCAATCATAAGTGCATATGATCCAAGAAGAGAAAGTATGTTAGCTTATGCCTCTCCCTCATATGAAATTGCAATGACGACTACCGATCTTTCTAACAATTGCCTAGGACAATTCCGCACACCAACCCATCATTATTCCACACTCTATTTATAATATGTAGTACTATATTCTAACTTTATGTTAACATCACCTATTTTTATATTTTAGTTCTCTGATATCATGCAAAGTTATCCTCTTCATACCGACAACGTAGTTTTGTTTCTCGTATATAGATGGAAGCAAACGTTCGGTGTACGTAGAGTCGTATCGGTGGCAGATAGGACTTGAGAGAATATTGATCTTACCTTTAGCTCCTTGTGGGTTCGACACTCCATACTTATCACTTCCACCTTTGGAAATTGCTATGATGATTCCTTGCACTTGGGGATTATCAACCCGCACCCTTCCAATTACGCAATTCCTCTAATATTTGTGCCACAAATACAATGACTGAGCGTTGTGCCAGATTACGGAACACCCTACGTTGCGCAGCTTTCAAAGACTCCAAGAAATTAGATTGATCATCGAGTCAAAACCTCTAAGACTCCATGCAATTAGGTTGACCACCGAGTCAAAACCTCTCCTGTACAGAAATCGACGAGATCAGTACGCGAGCGTTTCGGGAGAGGAACTCTGGCGACGCCCAAGGCGACTCGCCCATGAAAGGAATGGTGGCGGCGCCGCCCAGGCACCCATCGTGGCGGGCTGCGAGGAGCAGTGGAGGCTGGATGGCCACTTCGGCGATGAGTGGAGCATCTTCAAGTGGCGGGGAAGGGATATCCTTCAGAGAGCGCGAGCTTCAGAAGGCTGTGTTCGGTGCCTTCGGGCGGGGATTTAAGGCTTCTTCAATTCAGATCAAGGGGATTCTCAATTGAAGGAAGGGAAAGCTACAGCGACGATTGCGGTGGCGTTGAGGATTCGATGGTGCCGGATTCTATGCCCATGGCTGATCTGGTGAGTAATTGGGAGAGAAGAAGGCAGCAATTTCTAGTGCGTTTAACTTCCTGGTGAATGGGGAATTTGGTGATAGTTATGTTTCTTGTGCAAAGTTAAAGCCAAGAGTTATTAGTTTTGGTTTGTGACGAAATTTGAGGAGGGTGAGGCCTATTTCAAGGGTGTAGAGCATGATCTTGGGTCTCAAACTTCAGCCACTGCTTCCATTTGCTCTATTGTTTGTTCTTTTCAAGGAAACATGTCAAGCCAGGACTACCCTGCGGCTCAGACGAGGATGAATCAAGATGAGAGGCTGCTGCGTCCGGGGATAGCAGCGGTCTCAATGGGCTGCGGATGGTGGCTCCTCCCTCGCAGGGCGTGGTGAGCAACGAGCCGATAATCTTCCACTGACTCGTCTCTGTTGACGAAAGGGAAGGGAGCCGTGAGGGGGCAAGCGGCCTGATGTTGGCTTCGCCGAAGGCCTCCATTGGATTCGCTTCCATGACTACATCGCCCCCTACCCTTCGTAGGCATAGAAAGACCAAGATGCACTCTCCGACAATGTTCAATGACAAGCCGATCATCATCGACATGGAGGCGGCTTTGCAGGCGGTGACGGACAAGCTGGTGGTGGGTCGGGTACTCTCACCATACCCGGCTAACCCCCAGGCCATCGACGAGCTGAAAGGGCCATGGAGGATCCATGGCGAGGCGTTGGCCCAGCGAGTCAAAAGTTAAGATGGGCGTTTCATCGTCACCTTTTCGGAGGAGGGTGACCGGTGTCATGTGCTGCAAGCTGGATTGTGGCACTACAAGTATGATGCAATCGTGCTCGCAGCGTTTGATGGAAGCGGTGACCCTGTGGATGTTCCCCTTGATTCTTTTAAAATTTGGGTGCAAATCCATGGGTTGCCAGTTCCGATCAAGACCGTGGAAATGGGATGGACCCTTGGCGAGAAGCTCGGTACCGTCATTACGGTGTCACACAAGAACAAGAAGATCATCGATGAGTACATTCGTGTCTGCATCGAGCATCAGGTGGACGAGCCAGTGAGGAAGTTCATCGACACAACCGACGTTGGGGGCACTAACAAGATATACTTTCCTATTAAGTATGAAAAGTTGCCTAATTTTTGTTTATGTTGTGGTGTCGTGGGGCACACGACAGCCAAGTTCTGTGGTGTCCCTATTAAGCTTCGCAAGATGAACTTCTCCATCGACCTCAAGGCTTCTACACTTCCGAAGAACCTGCACACTTCAGGGGGCTTCGACCGGGCGGCTCCTCGAGTATGGAGGCATGTCGGTGGCCCCTGGAGATGCAGAGGTGGCGGGCAGGTCCAAGCTGCCGGAGAAGGTGATCAAGGTGGTGACCATGGCTGTCCAGAAGCTCATGGTCGAGGCGGTGCCTTTCTGTCCCATTTCCGCTGGTGCGTAGAATTGTGGGGAGGAGACAGTGTGGGCTGAAGGTTCCCAGGATGAGGACCCCTCTCCCAATGATGCTGAGATGGTCATCGCGTCTGGCCGGGCGGACGGGCCGGATCAGGTTGCTATAGGGCTCAAAGGGGGTGCTCCCTCCATCATCTTGAGTGCACTCGTGACCCCTGCTACTGTTGCTGCCGCTTCTGGGGAGCGACCCAAAGGAGCTGTGGATGGTGCCCCCTCAGCCCGCCAGGGTAACATGGTAGACGTACAGGGCACTATGGGCTCCATAAAAATTTGCACCCATACTGAAGGGGAGGTTGCTGAGCTAGGCAAGGGAACTGAATCTATTTGAGGCCGATGGAAGAGACTTTATAGAGATGAGCAGGTGGAGTGGGCTGCTGTCCAAGGCGTGTGCGCCAAGCATGTGAAGTTTTGGGTCCCAATGCCCCCAAATAGCGGCAGTGACATGTCCAGCTGCAAGGATGCCTTTGCAACCATCCTGGAGATCACGGCAGGTAGTAAGAGATGTCATCCTAATGATCAAAATTTAGTGTTTGGCATGGATAGCACTAGTTCAGAGAGTTTAGAGTATAAGAGTGCTAATGATTTAAGTGTTTCTTGTAAAAAAGAGTCTGTACTGAGAGGGTTGAGGCTATAGTAGGGCTAGATGGATCAAGTGTTCATGTAACACGGGAGAGAGAGGGAAGAGAGAAGGAGGCTCGGGATAGAAGGAGGGGGTCAGTGGGAGAGGAGAAAGAGGATGGGGAGGGAAAAGGGGAGCTACCGGCCTTGGGGCTTCCGGTGACCTGGCGGGCATGGATGACGCACATTAGGAGCCATGAAAATACTAAGTTGGAACTTTCAAGGCTTGGGTCAACCTCGTACAGTTCAAGAGTTGGTGTGCCTCTCAAAGACGCACAGACCCAATATTATCTTTTTATCTGAAACAAGAAAGAATAAAGAGTATGTTGAGAGCTTGCGCTATAGGTTGGGTATGAATAATGTTTTTACTATTTCTGGCCATGGTAAAGGTGGAGAACTACTTGTGTTTTGGGATGAGTCGTACTCGTGTGATGTGAAAAAATATGGTGACAATTTTATTGTTTTGTACGTCGACAAGGGAGAGGGAACAAAGTGGAGGTGCACCTTCATTTACGGTGAGCCTAAGGCGAGCAAAAGGTATGTTATGTGGGATCTCTTAAGATGGATTAAACCTCTTGGGGTTGGAGCTTGGTTTATGGTGGGGGATTTTAACAAAGCTATGTGGCAAGGTGAGCACTTCTATCGTCATAAGAGGTCTACTAGACTAATGGCTAGTTTTCGTGAAGCTCTGGCTGATTGCAATTTATATGACTTGGGTTACCCTGGTGTGCCTTGGACGTATAATAACAAGCAAGATGGAAACTTGAATGTTAAGGTGCGTCTTGATCATGCGGTGGCGTGCCCGCTTTGGTCTTCAATGTTCCCTTGATGTAAGGTATCCCATATTATAAGCTCCACGTCTGATCATCGTCCCATTTTTGTTGAGGTATTGGGTACTCCCCGGGTGGGTAGATTTGTTAATCAGTTGAAATGTGAATCTTATTGGGAGAGGGAAGGTGAGGCATTGGATGACAGATTAGTGCTTGTTGGAATAGAGAGTCTAATATTAATGATCTTGAATATATTGCAAATAAGTTAGACAAATTAATGAAATCTCTTCATGGGTGGAGCCGGGTTCATATTGGTTATTTGCCAAACAAACTGGAGTGGGCTCGTAAAAGACTAAATTTCTTGTTTAGTAGGAATGATCATTCTGTAGTGATGGAAAGGAAAAGAATTCTTGTAGAGATGGATGAACTTCTTATAAAGGAAGAAGTGTTATGGAAGCAAAGATCTCGTTTGGATAAGATAAGAGGAGGAGACCGTAATACTAATTATTTTCAGAGAAAGGCTTCCTGGAGAGCAAAGAAAAATTATATTGTTGCATGATACGTCTACAACATATCTATAATTTTTTTATTGTTCCATTCTATTATATTATCTATTTTGGATGTTTTATATACATTAATATGCTATTTTATATTATTCTTGGGACTAACCTATTAACCTAGAGCCCAGTGCCAGTTTTTGTTTTTTCCTTGTTTTTGAGCTTCACAGAGAAGGAATACCAAACGGAGTCCAAACGGAATAAAACCTTCGTGATGATTTTTCTTGGACCAGAAGACACCCAGGAGACTTGGGGATCAAGTCGGAAGAGCCACGAGGCGGCCACAAGGGGGAGGGCGCGCCCCCCTGCCTTGTGGCCCCCCGTGACTCCCCTGACCTAATTCTTCGTCCTATATATTCACATATATCCCCAAACCACTAGAAGCATCCACGAAAACACTTTTCCACCGCCGCAACCTTCTCTTCCCGTGAGATCCCATCTAGGGGCCTTTTCCGGCATCTGGCCGGAGGGGGGTTCGATAACGGAGGGCTTCTACATCAACTCTATTGCCCTTCCGATGAAGCGTGAGTAGTTTACCTCAGACCTACGGGTCCATAGCTAGTAGCTAGATGGCTTCTTCTCTCTCTTTGATTCTCAATACCAGGTTCTCCTCGACGTTCTTGGAGATCTATCCGATGTAATATACTTTTGCGGTGTGTTTGTCGAGATCCGATGAATTGTGGATTTATGATCAGCTTATCTATGAATATTATCTGAATCTTCTTTGAATTCTTATATGCATCATTTGAAATCTTTGTAATTCTCTTCGAACTATCGATTTAGTTTGGCCAACTAGATTGGTTTTTCGTGCAATGGGAGAAGCGCTTAGCTTTGGGTTCAATCTTGCGGTGTCCTTTCCCAGTGACAGTAGGGGCTGCAAGGCACGTATTGTATTGTTTCCATCGAGGATAAAAAGATGGGGTTTACATCATATTGATTGAGTTTATTCCTCTACATCATGTCATCTTACTTAATGTGTTACTCTGTTCTTCATGAACTTAATACTCTAGATGCAAGCGGGAGTCGATCGATGTGTGGAGCAATAGTAGTAGATGCAGGCAGGAGTCGGTCTATTTGACACAGACGTGATGCCTATATTTCATAATCATTGCCTTAGATATCGTCATAACTTTGCGCTTGCCTATCAATTGCTCGACAGTAATTTGTTCACCCACCGTATTATTTGATATCTTGAGAGGAGCCACTAGTGAAACCTATGGCCCCAGGTCTATTTTCCATCATATAAGTTTCTATCTACTATTTTGCAATCTTTTACTTTCCGATCTATAAACCAAAAATATTTACTTTATCTTTTGTTTAGTTTCATCTATCTCTATCAGATCTCACTTTTGCAAGTAATCGTGAAGGGATTGGCAACCCTTTTATCGCGTTGAGTGCAAGTTGGTTGATTGTTTGTGCATGTCTTAGTGATTTGTGCGTTGTCTCCTACTAGATTGATACCTTGGTTCTCTAACTGAGGGAAATACTTATCTCTACTTTGCTGCATCACCCTTTCCTCTTCAAGGGAAAAACCAACGCAAGCTCAAAAATTAGCACTGCACTAAGGAAGGATGATGGGTGTCTCACGGAAAATCTGGAGGAGATGAAAGGTATCACAAACTCGTTCTTTAAACAACTTTATTCTGGTGATGACTCAGTTGACCCGTCCCTTATTATTTCGTTGGTCAAACCCCTTATCTCTGATGATATGAATGATGAGCTATGCAAAACGTTTTTGGAACAAGAGACTAGTGATGCGCTTTTTCGAATGGGACCGTTAAAAGCTCCAGGACCAGATGGTTTTCCTGCAAAGTTTTTCCAACGGAATTGGGGTTTGATCAAAGAGGGTATTGTTAAGGTTGTCCAACAGTTTTTTAATTCTGGAGTTATGCCAGAGGGGATTAATAACACAACTATTATTCTCATCCCAAAAGTTAAGAATCCTCAATCTATTAAAGAATTCAGGCTGATTAGTTTGTCCAATGTTATCTATAAGATTATTTCCAAGTGTCTTGTTAACAAATTGCGGCCGCTCCTTGATGGTATGATTTCGCCTACTCAAAGTGCGTTTATTCCGGGAAGGTTAATTTCTGGCAATGCTCACATAGCTTTTGAATGTATGCATTCATTGAGTACGCTGAAAGATTTCATAGGGGAATTTTGTGCATATAATTTGGACTTGGCGAAAGCCTATGATCGGGTGGACTGGCGTTTCTTACAATGTGTGATGGGGGCTTTGAGTTTTTCACCTACGTGGATAAATTGGATTATGGCATGTGTTACATCGATGAAATTTGCGATGCGCTTTAATGGACAGTTGTTGGAGACGTTTTCACCTACTCAGGGGCTCACGTAGGGAGATCCTTTATCCGCGTATTTGTTCCTATTTGTTGCTGAGGCACTTTCCTTACTGCTTAATGATGCTTCTGACAGGGGAGCTCTTCAGGAGTTTCATTTGAATAGACAAGCTCCAGGTATTTCTCTCTTGTTGTTTGCGGACGACAGTATGTTATTTTTCAAAGGCTCCATTGATCAAGCAGTTGTCATTAAAAATATTCTGACAGAGTACGAGAAAGGGACTGGGCAGCTATTAAGTCCTGATTAGTGTTTCATGATGTTTGGGAAAAAGTGCAGTTTGGAGAATCAAGTGGCTATAATGGTAACCTTAAGAATTACGGTCGATGGGTTCGAAGATAAATATATTGGACTTTCGATTCCCGAGGGAAGAATGAAAGCTGATAAGTTTGAATCTACTAAAGAAAAGGTTTTGAAAAGGCTCTCTGACTGGATAGAGAATTACGCTTCTTGTGGGGTGAAAGAAGACTTAATAAAATCAGTTATTCATGCTCTATCTATGTCTATGGGTATTTTTAAGTTCCGGCTTCCCTTTGTGAGGAGTTAACCCAGATTATCAGGAATTTTTAGTGGGGAGATGAGGAAGATAGAAGAAAAACACATTGGTTAGCATGGGACAAATTAACAAGGACTAAAGGTAAGGGAGGTATGGGATTCCGGGATCTCAGATTATTTAACCGAGCCCTCTTAGCCAAACAAGCATGGAGGTTATTGGTTTATCCGGATTCATTGTGTGCTAAGCTGATGAAGGCAAAGTATTACCCTCGGGGACATATTCTTGATACAGTGTTTCCTCATTCTGCATCAGTGACTTGGCAAGGTATTATGCATGGTCTGGAATTGCTTAAGAATGGTGTCCTTTGGCCGGTGGGTCATAGATCTAGCATTAATATTTGGTTATCCATGAGCATTGGCCTTAAAATTTTAGCTAAAAGGCATAATACTAGATTGAAGTGGTCTCTCATTTGTTCTTGAGTGGGAGAAAGGTATGGGATGAAAATTTGATTAAGTATCTTTTCTATCCCCATGATGCAGAGGAGATTCTTAAGATTCGTATTCATGCTTATGGGGATGGGAATTTTATTGTGTGGCACTATGAGAAGAACGGTATATTTTTCGTTAAAAGTGTGTACAATTTAGCGCTTAAGTTGAAGGATAGTCAAGATAAATTGGGTCAATATAGTGGCAATCCATGCGGAGAAAGAAGGCTCTGGAATTTAATTTGGAAGGCTCATATCCCTCGGAAGATAAGGATTTTTGCTTGGCGGGCCGCAACTGATAGCTTGGCGGTCCAGACCAATAGAGTTAAGTACCTCAGATTACTTCAGGTATGTTCTCTATTTGTGGAGTAGAAGATGACAGCACTTTTCATGCCCTCGTTACTTGTTCTAAGGCTCGTGCTCTGAGACTGGCCTTGAGAGAATCGTGGAATATTCCTGATGAAGAGTGGTTTAAATTCTCGGGACTAGATTGGCTATTGATTTTGTTGGATCATTTGAGCTTGCAACAGCGAGAGCAAATTTTGTTTCTTTTGCGGCGAGCCTCGCACCTGAGAAATGATTTAATTTTTGGTAAGGGGAAGGAATCCATTGCTGCTTCTGCAATTTTTTTGGTTAACTACTGGTCTTCTTTTACGTCTTGTCACGACACTGCAGAGGTTGTTCCTAGTAACAAAGGTATAGGAAAATGAGAGGTGCTACACCAGTTTTCGCAACATCACAAGAACAGGTGGGATGGAAACCTCCACCAGATGATTATATCAAGATCAATGTCGATGTCGGCTATGTGACTGGTGAAGTTATTATTTCTTCGTGGGACTTTCTGGGTCAGTATTACAGCGTGAATGAAGCTGAGCTGCGTGCTTGGCTGCCAGGCCTTTATATCGGTATTGCTCTCTACCAGTCCATTATTTTGAAGACTGATTGTGCTTTTGTCCATTCTTTCCTTGTAAATGAGAATCTTGACAGGTCTCTGTTCGTTGATCCGAAGAAAGAAGCCTTGAGTATATCGAGGATGCTCAAGAAGTTTAAAATTACGAAAATTAATCGGCAGGCCAATAAGGTGGCTCACGAAATTGCGAAGTTTAGCTTTATAAGTAAATTTGATGGGATTTTTCTTAATAATGTTCCTCTCTGCGTGGTGAATTTTGTAATGAAGGATTGTAATAACATTATTAATTAATTAATATATGGGGGGTTTTCGGGAAAAAAAAAACCTCTCCTGTACGTTGTTGTGCTCACAGAGTTCCATTGCTTGTTTGCATGTCAGTGACAAGCCAACGAAGAAAGAGAAATAAATTTCATAGGTGTAAATATAAATTTAGTCACGAGTTTAGTCGTTTGGAAGATGAAGGAAGAACGACGGCTTACCAAGGGCTTGGTAAGCTATCAACAAAAAAGGAAGAACGACGGCTTGGTTAATTATAAACGATGTATCCGTGATGGAACAGAATTGAAAAAAAGGAAGAATGCGGTGAGCGTGGATCGAACACGCGACCTTCAGATCTTCAGTCTGACGCTCTCCCAACTGAGCTATCCCCGCTTACATGTTCTGTAGCACTTATAACCTTACAAATACTGTAGTATTTTCCAGATTTAAACTACGAGTTATTCTTTTGCGAGGGGTACACGTAAACGAGCTGTCAAGTGGTCTGTTGGCGTGTTTTGTTATCGGGCAAGTGCTCGCCTCGCCCAGCTAGGAAGTGGGTTTTGGTTCCATGGAGAGCTCGCCTCGTTACACCTCAGTTTCCAGCCTTTAACTTCCGGGAAAAGAAAGACCCGATTTGGTTCCCCTCGTTGGCAAGACCAGCCTTGCCCAGCGAAGTAAATGGGCGAGGGATCCAATCCGAGTTGAAAGAAAACATAATGAACCAGTTTCAAAAGAAAGAAAGATAGGGAACATTCCTTTTCAGATATCGGCCCGGTAAGAAATATAGAGAATTGTTCTTTCTGAAGGACCTTCAGTTTACTGATTACTAATTATTCCGAATACAGAACTGTTATTGGAAAAAAATACATTATTTTTGTACACTACAAGTACAGCCAGTATGCCCACTGCAAAACTCAGTGCGCATAGGAGGGACAAAGAAAAACAGAGATTTCGGCCAAGGTTAATCAGCTGTCGACACCGAACACAAAGAATCTTCAGCTGATTTATGTTAATAACAATTTCTAGAAAATTAGTCACTTCTAGTCCATCAGAGATGAAAGGCGCCATTAAAGCTTTTTCGTTCCATCTGGATTCATCCCTTGCAAGGTCTGAATTTTGAGCAGGCAAATAAACTCATCTCATGGAGCAGCAACTGCCAAATCCACCTTCTTTTCGTAGCCCAGTTTTCCATCACATGGCTCCTTTGTCCAGTGATGATCCAGGAAGGTGGCAGTCTTCCAACATACTTCTCATAACAGCTAACAGGCAATGCCGTTCCTACCCGTGTGATCACCACCAGAACCCATTCGGGCTTCCATGGCCTTATCCTCTGTTATATGAAGACTGGTTAGTGAAATAGGCAAAGTAGTAATGTAACTGATTTGCGTATCATCCATGGAAATATAAATTTCTGATTACTGCGAGTAATCATTAGTAGTAGTATCTAGGAAGACACTACTGAAATTTCAATTTGGATTCAACAATATTCATCTTCTCAAGGTTCTGGACAAAATTTCTATCACCCTAATTTCAATTGATTGAGATAATGCATGGAAATTGTCCAGAATACCTCTAAAGAAATACAGATAATGTTATTTGTCCATTAGTGATACTATTACTTTTACAGTGCTTTTTCAAGGTAGCATTGGCAAATAACTTACCACTTTCGCTATCTGATGCATCGTCAAGACTGGCAATTGCATCAAGTAATGACTGCTCCTGGTCCTGCAAGGACAATTACTTCGCCTTACGGTTCTCAAATAATAGACTTAAGGAATTACAAGCAAGCCTTTCCCAATCACTGCTTTCGACAGGGCACGAACTCAAGATAGACAAGTCAACTCACTGTTAGCAGTTTCTTTGCCTTCTCAATTTCATGCATATTTGGATTTGACAATACCCTCTCCACCTGCATCGAGAAAATAAGGTTGTGAGCAACAAACAGTATCTGACTACCCTGTGATGTCCGATCCTTCAATATAAATATACCTCAATCACGACACTCTGAGTGTTAGGCACGTCAATTTCACCAATATTCCTGTTGATGCCATTTTGAGGTGGACCATATTTATTTGGATGCTCATTCTGAGATAGTCTCCCTCTACCATTGTTGCTTTGGTTCCTGTTCAACAATGGACCAGAAGGGCCCCAACTATCTCGATTTGAGATGCCTTGATCATCACGTTCCCATCTTATATCTTCAGGTCTCATCTGTGAAAGAATTGTTCACCTCCTATTGGTTAATTATATAGTTAAAAGGTGGCGACCATACATTCTGGGCAAATAAGCAAGTAAAAAATTATTCCATGCCAGAGTGGACAACTAATTAAACAAATCTCCATAGTCCGGTGAAACAACAAAGCATAAGTCTCCATGTAGACTAAACTAATGGTCAACTAGATAGTGCCGAATATCGGCCCCTATGGATACTAAAGGTATTCATATTGGTAAATTTTAAGCCATGATACCACTCTCGACGTAATTGTGAAAACAAATCAGCAGCAACTGCAAATCATTTCCCCACTAATTTATATTCCCTCAGTTTGGAAATAAGTGTGCTGTTTTAGTTCGAAGTTTCAAACACTTGTTTCTGAACGGAGGGAGTATATGGTATTGGGCACATGAGCAACCAGCCTCTGCTTCGCTACTGGAGTAAGTCAGCACATTATGGCACGTGTAGCATATAAAAAAGGGTGAATAATTCATAGCAAAGGGTTGAAAACATGGGAAAAAATGGATCAAATTCTTAAACAAAATACATAATTAGTGTACAAATCAGGAGCAAGGAGTAAGAAAAGAAAGATAAAGAACAATACAAGCATCAAAGGCTTGAACGATGCTTACATCACAAAGCCTGACAGACTCCCATGACTCAGTTGTTTTGCCCATGTCATAGACAAGAGCATGTTCGCCCTGAAAAGGATCAGGAGAGTAGGTAAAATTACTTAATACAGATTCATATCTGCATCAAGGAGAAAAATAGGTAAAGTTGGAACAAACCGTAGCAGGATTGTAACGGGTTATAGTGGCCTCATAGAAGTTGTTATCATCTGGCCATCTTGTAAAAACCTTCCGGCTAATCAATGAGGTCGGATCCATGGATGGTAATGCCAGTGGCGTAGTCTGTACATGCATCAACAGATTGCCATAAAATTGACCCGAATTCAGAAGAACATGGCGTACAGCATTCCAAACATACCGACTTTGCTCTTTTCCCCCTTGATGCTGAAGATGGTCCCCACTTTGACGAAGACGGGACAGAATGTGAAGACATAACAGGGGACTGGAGGCCCGAAGAATGCGAAGGCATTAAATGAGATGGTCGTTGCCTTTTAGCAGTTGGCCCAGGTTCTCCATCATGAAGAACTCTGCTGCCACGATGCAGCCCACTCGGGGTCCCACCTCCCTGTCTCAGCTCCCTATTGAAAAATTAAGATAAGTAAATGATTAGGTAAATATGATGATTAAGTATAACATGTTACAGAAAAAATGGGTCCTGTATGCAAAGACCTCATTCCACGGATGGCCCCATCTTCATTAACCTTGTTTAATAGCTCCCTGTGTTCCTCATCAGAAACTCTCAATTCCTTCCTGAGTTCAGAAATCAGACTTTCTTTTTCCTGCACAAAAGCATGAGTATTAATTAATTTTCAGCTGAAATCAGCAACAGGACAAGCAATGGTTACTGAAAATGTAGCCATTAATTTCAGTGTGCAGATAATCACCCAAGACAATGCATCAGATTGAACTTTGAATGCCCTAAGAACACCAGTGTACGCCTCTTGCTCAACCAGATGTACTTGGCTCTCCAAATCATTGTGTGGCCTTGCATAAGGAAACGGTCCAGCTGATGCTCTCCCATTCCCACTGAAAGATCGTCCTCTTAGTCCTCTATTTTGTGACGAGGGGAGATCATCGTCTGTCCCTGCAAGCAAGAGCGAGGAATCAGTAATGCAGCATATTCAAATACACAATTCGGCTGCAGCCTGCAAGTCCTCATAACACGAAAGCACCTCATCAAAGGTCATAAAAAATGATGTTTATAATTTGTGGAATACAGGGTCAACCGAACGACAGGCCAATTATGAAGAATTCACAATTTGGCAAGAGGTTCGAGAAGCTCGCAACTGCTCAGGGATGACTGGGTTTTTATTTATCAAGTAATCAGTCTGCGGTACCAAGGGTTTGGCAAAAGGTACTATTTTGTGCTCCTATTTCTCTAGGACCATGCAAACGTACACATTGTTCGATAAATTTAACAAATTTCAGTTATCTATCGACTCAGCTTTGCTAGAAAGCAAGAGGCACAATACATACTTGGTGCGCATTCCAATTATTTGGCAATAAACGTATGCCAATCTCCTCCAGATATTTTCCTCCAGGAATCTAACAAGCCATGCAAAAGAAAGGAATTTTTCTACCCGGCCAAGTTTACCGGGTCAAAGTCAAAACAACATGTTGCTTCGGGGCAAGGGATCAATAATCAAATGCACAATTTGACTGCAAGTCATCATAACGCAAAAGCACCTCCGAGGTCATAAAAGATGCTGTCAACAATTTGTGCAATACAGGGTCAGGCGACTGCCACGGCAACTACGACAAATTCACAGGCAAGAGGTTCGAGAAGTTCACAACTGGGCAGGGAAGAATAGATTTTTAGTTATCAACTAATATGAATCTGTAGTAACAAGGGTTTGGCAAAAGGAGCTACTTTATGCTCATGTCTCTTCAGGGCCGTGCAAATGTACACGTTGTTCGATAAATTCAACAGATTTTCAGTTATCTATGGGCTCAGCTTTGCTAGAAAGCAAGAGGAACAATTTATACTTTGTGCCTATTCTCATAATTAGGTACTATTTCGTATAACTTGTGCCAATCTCCTCCAGGAATCCAACAAGCTGCGCGAAAAAATTGGGCTTTTCCGCCCGGCCAAGCTCACCCGGCCAAAAAAGCACGTAGATTCGAGGCGACTCACCGCTGCTATCATAGGGGCGGTACCCCATGGGATTCATGGACCCGGCTGGCGCGCCGAGACGGAGGAACCCTAGGAATCAGCCGAGTTCCTCCCCCAGATCCGGACGGCGCGGCCGGACCGAGCGCCAACAGATCCGAGGATATACGGAGCAGCCCGGGGCCGGGCGGAGGCGTGCCTGGGGGCGCCGGAGGCAGATTCGGGGAGGTTTTGCGGCGTGGAATCGGATGAGGATTTGGGGCGGGCGACGGGGGGCGGGCGGCAGGTAGGGTTCAAGGGGATCGGGAAATTTAGGAAGTGGACTTTTCTGATTTGCCCCCTGGAAAAAGGTTGGTTTTGCTCCGCGCGAAGAGTTTCGCACCGGGGCTGCTAATTTCGGGGGGGCTTTATGCTTATGAGTTATGCCGCGTCTTACGTGGCGCTCTTGTGGCCGTGTGTTTTTTCGTCGGGCCCCACGTGGGCGGCGCGGCCGTACAGGAGTCCTGTTTGTGGACGCAGTGGTGCAGCCGGACTCCGGCCGGCGAACGGCGCGGCGCGCGGTACTGCCGTGGCTGGCCCTGCAGTGCAGGTCGGACGCGAGTCCTATGACGTGTCGTGACGCCAACTGACATGTAACGCGGGCCCACACGTCAGTGGCTCAACATCAGGAGGTCGTACGTCAGAGGATCCGCCTCCGTGCAGGTCTAGGCGGAGCCGTTCCTCTCGGCATGTTCCCCTACTAGCTTTCTGTTTCTCCTAGCGTTCGGCTACAGGTATAGCTTCTCCCAAGTCCCAATCCTGGATGTCTTGTCTCGCTCATTTCGCTAGTCTATTGTATCCGCTCGGCTTTGTCTGTCGAGCGACAGCTTCTGCCTGGCTTCACCTATCGCTCATGACTGGTAGTGGTTATCTCTATGACAAGTGAGGCTCGCACGTATCATTATAAGACATAGAGTTGATATATAGGTCTAAGGGTAATTTGGTATTATATTCTGGTCAATAGGTTTGACCTGACAATAACGATGTCTAATGGCATTTTTGAACAAACATATAATGGAACAATGTCATTTTTTAGGTATCTAATTACATTTTCGATCAAGCATCTCACGAAATGATGACATTTTCTAGCTGTTGTAATTTTTAAGGGCAAAACTAAGTAGTGAGACACAACTAGTGGGATAAAAAGATGATCAAGCTGCATATATATGGCTTCTCTACTAGATTATCATTTTATGTGTTATTCGCTATTGTAGCGTTTATTATGGCGATTGGGCGCATGTGAGACTCTTCAAAGAGTTGCACTTAGTTTTAAACTTGTAAGTGTTGTTCATAGGTTGTCCCGTTTAACGGAGACTAACCTCGGTTTTTTTTACCTCGACACACATTTCTAGACATCTTTGAAAAAGTTGTACCATGTGTGCGCTATGAAATCAAGGACGATGGATATCTAGAGGTGTAGATCAAGAGTTGTACCTTTGTTTTCGTTCTTCACCATGTTTGATTGCGTGTCGTATCTCTAACAATCTCCAGTGGCTGTCTACCCTCAGTGACCACATGTATGACAGAGCCTACTAATATTTGATGGAGAATTTTTATGAACGAAGATCAAGTATCTATGATCTACCGTAAATCATGAGGGCCACAATGTAGGTATTCAACTGTAAGAGTATGTATGTGTTCTAGCCATACGACAGAATTGCAGGATTGATCCAATGATCCAACCCTAGCCGTAGCCTGAATCTTTGATATGCGTCAGATAACTGGTGATACCTGTAAGTGTTCCTCATTTAACTGGATAATTCAAAGGTTAGCATGGTTCAGTATGTGGCCTGACATGGTCCCCATTGAGAAACGACATGCCCTCACTACATTATTGCGGTAGAGCACCATGCTTCGGTAGTGTGAAGAAAGAACTCCGAGGATGTGCACTTTATGATGCCATCGTCTTCCCAGGTCACATCAGCAGGTGATAGGTTCACCCACTAGATAAGCCACTAGACAACATGCATGTGTTCGCCCTGGTATTTGTCTCACTTCAAAAATGAGTTGCGACAGTTTTTAGAGTGTCATTAGGATTGACAAGAGGCAGATCAGGTATCGGCATAACATGGGGACAAATGTGTTATTTAAGCTAGCTCATATGAAAAAAAGGGTGAATCTTGACATGTGGAGGGAAGTTATTAAGTTTGTAAGCAGTGTTACCCACTTTCTAGATTATCTGGAAAGTTTCATAATACAAGTGTTGAAGTCTTAATGACCCTCAAAATTCAAAGGCGGACAACCTATAGGGAGCCATTTTGAGGTACACCAGATCACCCACGGAAAATCATTTGTCCCGCCTCTTTAGGTCGACTTTTTTTAGTTATGTTCTGATCTTGGATCAAGTTCTGCTTCAATTGAGCAAGCATAGATTGTTTGTGAGCTAAGAACTCATGTGAAACACTATTAGATGGACTACGAATTGCCAACTCACAAATAAGTGGTGCGGGGAAATTGTGGAGTGCTTGGATTGGCAACATTTTCAATGCAATGTGAGAGGTTAAGTTGTACCAGTACTCAGCTAATGGCAACCAATCTAGTGATTTCTTTGGTTCATTGGCAGCCATGCATCTCAAATAGGTTTCTGAACATTGGTTAACTCTCTCTGACCGGCTATCAGTTTGACGATAGTATACAGTACTATAGATGAGCTCCACTTTCAGTGCACTAAAGATGTGTCACTAGAGTTTGCTGGTGTAAATCATATCTTTATTAGAGATGATCAGGACAGGTGAACCATGAAGTTTAATGATTCTATCCACAAATCTTTTGCTACTGACTGAACAATGTAAGGATGGCCTAATGGGATATAATGCACATATTTAGTAAAACTTGTCTAGCACTACAAGGATCACCTCTTTACCATGGGAAAATGGTTGACCCCTCAACGAAGTCCATTGTGATATCTTGTCATGACATGCCAGCAATGGGTAGTGGCTCAAGTAACCCTGGAGATAAGCAATGTTCCTCTTTTGCTCTTGGGCAAATAGGACATTGAGTTATGTAACTTTCAATCATCTTCTTCATGCCAGTCCAGTAAAGATGTTTTTCACTCTATAATGGGTAGCCCTCATACCAGAGTCTCCTCCAACTTGAGAGGAATGCAATGCATTAATTAGCGTGTGTTGCAAGTCATTGTTGTTTCCCACTAAAATCTTTCCTTTGTATCTGATAATACCTGCATTATAAATGTAGTCAGCAGAGCAACCCAAAACCAATAATCGCGTCATGTTGTGAGAGATACGAGGCTCTAAAATTGTGCGTGTATTTGGTTTTTTCCAACAGAAAGATCAGTCAGTAGCCACTAATGTAGATGACAGAGAACATCCCCCAACAATAGTTATAAGCCTAAGAGCAACATGTATTAATGAGTTGAAAGTGCAACTATCCCTAGGTGGTTTTGGTAATTCATAACAACATATAGCTCATTGAGCTAATGTTATTCCAAGACTATTATTTCAGGTAAGCTCAATTAATGGCATGGCATGGATGATGAAAGTGGATCCCTCAAAATACTAACAACAAAGGATTGGCTCAAGCTCAAAAGCTCAAGACTCTTCATTTTACATTTTAGTGATCCAAGATCACATTGAGTCTATAGGAAAAGCCAATACTATCAAGGAGGGATGAGGTGTTGCTTAATGAGTCTCTTGCTTCATGTGCTTGGTGATATGCTCCAAAAACCCTCAGCTACTTTCTCACATCCACAAATGACCTAAACCTAAAGCTAAAATCGGTCACACCGATTCTTTCTATCCGGCGCCACCGAGTTTGAATGTCATAGCCACTGCCACAAACCCTAGGCAAATCGGTTTCACCGATAGGGACCTCGGTCTCACCGAGATGGGATTGTAATCTCTCTGTTTTCCTTCGTAACATTTCGGTCTAACCGAAGTGAGCGATCGGTCCCACCGAGATTGCAATGTAAATTCTCTGTTTCCCTTTTGTAACATTTCGGTCTCACCGAAAAGAGCAAATCGGTCCCACCGAGTTTACCTGACTAACTCTCTGGAAAGCTTATTACCAAAATCGGTCTCACCGAGTTTGTGTAATCGGTCTTACCGAGATTACGTTATGCCCTAACCCTAACCGAATCGGTCCTACCGAGTTGCATGTCAGTCCCACCGAAAATCCTAACGGTCACTAGGTTTACTAAATCGGTCTGACCGAGTCTGTTGAATCGGTCCCACCGAGTTTGGTAAACTGTGTGTAACAGTTAGATTTTGTGTGGATGCTATATATACCCCTCCACCTCCTCTTCATTCGTGGAGAGAGCCATCAGAACAAACCTACACTTCGAACTTACCATTTCTGAGAGAGAACCACCTACTCATGTGTTGAGGCCAAGATATTCCATTCCTACCATATGAATCTTGATCTCTAGCCTTCCCCAAGTTTCTTTCCACTCAAATCTTCTTTCCACCAGATCCAAATCCTATGAGAGAGAGTTGAGTGTTGGGGAGACTATCATTTGAAGCACAAGAGCACGGAGTTCATCATCAACGCACCATTTGTTACTTCTTGGAGAGTGGTGTCTCCTAGATTGGCTAGGTGTCACTTGGGAGCCTACGACGAGATTGTGGAGTTGAACCAAGGAGTTTGTAAGGGCAAGGAGATCCCCTACTTCGTGAAGATCTACCGCTAGTGAGGCAAGTCCTTCGTGGGCGATGGCCATGGTGGGATAGACAAGGTTGCTTCTTCGTGGACCCTTCGTGAGTGGAGCCCTCCGTGGACTCGCACAACCGTTACCCTTCGTGGGTTGAAGTCTCCATCAACGTGGATGTACGATAGCACCACCTATTGGAACCACGCCAAAAACATCTATGTCTCCAATTGCGTTTGAATCCTCCAAACCCTTCCCTTTACTTTCTTGCAAGTTGCATGCTTTAATTTCCGCTGCCTATATACTCTTTGCATGCTTGCTTGAATTGTGTGATGATTGCTTGACTTGTCCTAAGATAGCTAAAACCTACCAAACTCTAAAATTGGGAAAAGGTTAAGTTTTTATTTGGTCAAGTAGTCTAATCATCCCCCCTCTAGACATACTTCAAGGTCCTACATGAGTAGTTAGATTTAATTGCAAATAGTTGGTTAACAAAAGAGGAAGTGATACTTGAATCCAATAAAGTTACAACTCTCTAGCCATTTATGTGAATAATCATAGTGGGAGTGCTTGTAGTCCATATTTGATGGCATTAGCTGAGACACACATCATGTTGACAAACCTCTTTAGTTAACTATCCTAGCCATTTTGTATTGTTTCTTTAGTAACCTGTTGTTGTTCTTCCATGTGTTTCCTCCTGTAGCATGTGGATGTTAGGGACTAGCTTGCACATATACCCTTGTACCCATTTAACACCTTGTTTCCAACAAACTCTCCTAACATTCTTGCTCTAGGAAAATGAGTATTAGAAGAAAAAACACAATTGTTTAACGTGTTGTGGTGGAAGTAACTGAGCATAAG
>NC_041389.1:464504802-464565098 GCF_002162155.2 Triticum dicoccoides | reverse complement strand
CTGAGCATAAGTTTTCGGGGGGGGGGGGGTATTGCTAGTTTGCCTCTGTTTGTAATGTTTGTAGGGAACACATGTCTTCTTTGGTGGGTGACAAGGCTCAGTGTCCTAGGCTAACCAATATGCATCAACGAGAGTAGTTGCTCTGAGTGGTCTCACTTGAAATTTTGCATCATCTCTCCAACCATTAACATAACATTTTATGAGCAGTTGTTCAGATATTTATGAAATTTCTTCCTACATGAGTCAAAAAAATATTGTTTTGCTTCATTAATTATACCTTCCAGTTAATTCATAAGATCCATGTGCATAAAACTTATGCACAATTTCAATACATAGCTCTAGCCATGCCCATTGTTCTTCAATAGAACAGACCTTCTTAATCATACACCACCTTTCTCAGTAATATACAAATGGGTCGTAAACATTTTTTATTCTTCTAAAATTGCAGACATTTGAAAATACTTGTTTCATTGTTTGACCAACCAAGATGATATGTGCCTTCAAACCTAGGGAGATCCATCTTGGTCCCTTTAATAATGGACTTCATACATGGAGCTCTCATGTCCGCTCGTGTTATTTTGTTTTGGTGATATTGTTGGAAAGCTAGTGTGTGAGCCTTGCCTTGATTTGTTGTAGGTGTACCCATTTTAGAGGACAGGGCATGGACTGCTTGAGACTAAAAAATAGTAGCGACAACTGTTCTACCAGTCCTGATGGGCGATAATAAGTTGTGCAATTCAAGATCCTCAAATTGCCTTGTTGATTCTCTTTTCATTTCTAAATGTTTTCTAAGGTATTCATTTCTTGAAATTCGAGCTTGTATTTCTACTTGTCACAAAGTAGGGGACTTATCAATATTACTAGGGCCTTCCTCTACTTCCTTTTGCTTAGTTTCAGTGGATTGACGTGTCCGTGATCTTGGAAAAATGCTCATAGTTGATAATTGCATGCCTAGATCTACTACAACTATTTGTACTCGGCCTACTTGATCTAAGGTCTCACCTTGTTCAGAATGATGGATGTGACATCTTTCTAAGGCCTGGTGACATTTTGTATGAATAGATGCCTATTCATGCTGCAATCCCACAAAATCGTTCTTCATATAGAGGGCCTCTTGCAAGCTTGCTTTTCATTCAGGATGTCACCGCCATGCCCATCACCTTGATCTGAAGGGAGGGATGAATTTCACCACTAGATTACTACCAACCCAGTCTATCATTCAAATCCTGTCGCGGCGCTCGCTCCATGCCACAAATGGTATGCAGATCAAGAATGTACCTGGGACTTTTCCAAAGGAGATACTCATAGGCAACCGATTCGTGCTGCTAATCTACGCTCCAATGAAATCGGCGCAGGCACACCACCACGCCTAGATCCACAACCGCTAAACAGAAGGAAGGAATTGGGTGGAATTTTATGACCGTGGAGAGGAGAACCACCAATCGGAAACACCGTCGAGGATTTTTTACTCGAAATACCAATTTGTCAGATCCTAATTTGGAGGAGAATTTGTATGAACTAATGAAACCTGATCAAGTATGCATGATCTATGGCCAAATCCAAAGGGTCATGATGTGTATATTCAATTGTAAGAGTATGTATGTGTTATAGCCATACGATAGTATTGCGGAATTGATCGAATATTCCAACCCTAGCCATAGCCTGGCTCTTTTATATGCATATACTTAATTACCCACGTTAGCGTTAAATAGTATTTGAACTTTGCCAAAGCAACAATGCGCCCAGTCCAGAATGAGGTCCAATGGATGAAACCGTCGGAATCCTTTCTACAATAAATGTTGTTGCATCTTATTTTCATGGTGACTCCAGTGCAGTAGTGGCAATTTTGCATGAGGATCAGGGGTGGCGCTCGCCAGTTGATCCAGTGCCCTACAAAATTTGCTTAACTCAGCAATATCTGAGGCTAGGGTTGTTCAAAGAGGACCTGAGCTTGTTCAGAGCCTTAACTGCAGCAAAGTAATTTTTGAATCTGATTCACTGAAGGTAATCAAAGCATGTACACAAAGCCTCACACAAACTAAGTTAATGTATCATTCAAACTTGTCAATGTACTCGGACGACGACCCCCTTCTGCTATTATTCTAGACATTGTAAATGATGCAATGATTATTTGATGAAACAAAGTGCGTTGAATGACATTCCCCCAGGATAGCCACAATGGAGAGTAACATACACATATCCCTAGGCTATGTTACTACCTTCATAGTGCATAGTAATATAAATGTGGTGTCATGCAAAGTTTCATTTATTAGGTTATAGACTCATATTGCATGGGACATGTGATGTTACAGTAACTAACTAAGTTATTCAAATTACCTCTCTCCTCATTAACTCATTACCACATAAGCAAATTTGTTGAGTTGGACTCGATGTTACTGTTGAAGTTACTCCCACTGTGGCTAGTCTAAAAAAGACCATTTGTGCCTCTCTAAAAAACTCATAGCTGGAGGTAAATAGTGCCTGAGACGATCTGAGCCGTCGGGGACAGTATGTGACGCCCGGATAATTAAGCTGCAGTAATCCTCTACTAATGATGCCACATCACCACGGTTACTATTGATAACTCGCGTTGATTCAAACCCCGTGCAAATTCAACATTCAAATTCAAGTAAAACTTAAAAGTTTTCAAATATCTAAAATAAAATGTTCATC
The DNA here is from genome assembly GCF_002162155.2 of Triticum dicoccoides. NCBI lineage: Eukaryota > Viridiplantae > Streptophyta > Magnoliopsida > Poales > Poaceae > Triticum > Triticum dicoccoides. The sequence goes on along the minus strand of NC_041389.1, from coordinate 464,562,425 downwards.
ATGTGGCAAATTTTCGTTTGTTAATATTCATAGTGAACCAACATTTTTCTGTAAAGTGGTTTAATGCCCTAATCTAAATAAAACAGAAATATATATTAAAAAAAGGTTCAAAAAAAGGGAAAAGAAACACCCTTCCCCATGCTGGACCAACCGGCCCAGCTAGCCAAATGGCCGACCCAGTCGACCAGTCCACCCCGACCGGCCCACCTCGCTCCCACCTTAACCCCCACTCCCCTGCGGAACCCTAGCCCGATCCCCACTCCCCTCGATCTCCCCCACTCTCCCCACATCGCTCGCTCTCCCTCCCCCTCGATCGGATCGGGGCAACCCCGACCGGCCCCGCACCTCGCCGAGGCCGCCTCGCCGTCCCCATCGTTGAAAGGATCGAGATGGACCTAGAGGGAGGGGTGAATAGGTACAATTACAAATTTTAAATATTACTTAGCAATTTTAGGCAATAATGCGGAATATGAAGATGAGCCTAACAATTGCAAGTGAGTACTAAGTACTAAGCAAGTAACACAAACACGTAAGTAGGCAAGCACAATATGATGTACGTAAGTGCAAAGAGAGAAGTAACCACAAGTAGAGAGTTAGGGTTAGGAATAACCTCAACTCCGGGAGACGAGGATGTATGCCGATGTTCACTTCCTTGGAGGGAAGCTACGTCATCGTTAGAGAGGTGGATGTTACCACGAAGGCACACCAACGCCACGAAGGCTCGCCCTATTCTCCCTTTGAGACAACACCACGAAGGCGTTTCTCAACCACTAGTGGTAGACCTTGGGGTGGTCTCCAAACCCTCACAAACTTTTTCGGGGGTAATCACAAAGGTCGATTCCGCTCCGAAAGACTCCTACCGCCTAGGAGTCTCCAACCTCCAAGAGTAACAAGATCGATGGGGAAAAGCTCAAGACTTGCTCTAATCACGAATTCCTTGGGAGCAAAGAAGGGGGAGAAGTGGATCTATCACTTGATCGGACAACTTCTCTCCAAAGCTCTCAAATCCCTTGTGGATCTAAGATTTGGTGTCTAGGAATGAGAGAGAGAGTGAGAAGTGTTTTAGGGTTTGTTCAAAGTGAATGGTCAACCTCTCTCGTGGGGAAGAAAGGCTATACATATAGTGTGAGCTCAAATATGGCCATTATAGTGCGAGTGAACGGGCAGGCCGGACATCCGGCCTGGCAAGCCACTTGGAGAACAGGGCAGAACAGAGTAGGAACCAGAGGAGCCGGACATCCGGGGGTCAAGCCCGGACATCCGGCGTAAAAGGAAAGCCCGGACATCCGGAAGATAGTCGGACATCCGGAGAGCCCACAAACGTTGACAGAACCAAATCAGTTTTTCGGGCAGTAAGGGGCCGGACATCCGGAATGGGGCCCGGACATCCGGCAAGACAGGAAGGCCCGGAAATCCGGCGAACACCCGGACATCCAGCGAAAAATAGACAACCTACTGGAGAAGGAAAAAAAGCCAAGGCCAGATATCCGGGGCATGAGCCGGACATCCGGGGAAGGGGGGCGACCCGGACATCCGACACTCCCAAAGACAGAATGGTTCAAAGTCAAGAATGGATAAAAAGAACTATGGAAAGGAGTATTTTGACCAGAGCAAGTCTGTTATGAACCCAATCGATCCCCTCTTAATAGTGCGGGATCCTATACTCAAGGAAACAAAATGAAACATCATTTTAACACTTCATCCTTGAGAGAACCCACTTCGTATGCTCTTGATCCACACACAATTTGATGAACCGGGGACCAACACCTGAGATTCACTTGACAGCCATTGTTAGTCCCCTACATGTAGATTGTCATAAACATCAAAACATAATGTAAGGGCATGATTGCACTTTCAATCTCCCCCTTTTTGTTTGTTGATGACAATCATACATGTAGTATCATAGATGTAATAAATAGTCTTAGCAATGATAATCATGGGAGCAAAACGGATATAGAATATGTTTAGTTACAATTTGCTTTTAGCTCCCCCTCATTGTGTGCATGCGATGAATATATTAGGATGACCAACACAAAAGTTTGTATGATAGCATATGTAACTCAAAGAATGAAGAAGTAAGAGACAAGCACATATGGAATCATCATAACACTTCAAATAGACTGAGAATATTTCATGGCCATGCCATAATCATAACATAGTCTCAAGCGAACAAGTACCATAGGTAGCAGCATAAAGTTGGAATAACATATCATAGCCTGACCATATTACTAAGATACTACTTCTCCCCCTTTGACAGCAACAAGTAAAAAGGGGTGAAGAACTAAATAGTCTCAATCACTCTTGGCGGATGTCATCATCATCATCAAGAAACTCGGGGTAGTCAGCACAAGATGGAAAGCCGAAAGTGGACGAGGATGGAGCTGCGGGAAGAGGATCATCATCACTAACGGGACTCCCATGGTCATGGAGGCGCTGTTTGAGTAGATTCTTGGAGACGACAAGGCGCTTCTGAACATCATGATTCTGCTGACAACTGAAAGTGATCGCCTTCATGATAGCAGACTAAGCCTTACCCAAGAATGATGCAAAACGGCCACGAGGAACGGTCGAGAAAGATGGAACAGAAGAACCAGTGGGCTGAGTAGGAGCAGCTGTCCTCCCACCAGCAGACCTCCTAGGCTGAGTAGAAGCAGTAGCCACCACACACATGTGAGGAGGAGGTTTCCAAATGGAGTGCATAGCTGACTTAACCACCTCAAATGGAGTAGTGTGATCAATCAGAGCCTGAATAAATGGGGCATGAGGGAACTGGCGCGTCTGAATAAAATTGCAAAGACGGATCTCATGCCAAATGAAGTTGGTAGTGTCCAGAGGCACAGTGGGTTTCTCATGCATATAAACCATCAAGTCAATGCAATAGTTGCGAGCCCTCGAGCGATCTCCCTTCTTAGGGTAGAGAGTGCGAAGCACACACTGAAAGAGGATGAAGAAGGGAGCACGGAAGATGGATACCTCATTAACTAGATATGCTTTTTCTTCATCAGTGAGCTGAGAGGGAGGTTTTACAAGAGGCAAGCAAGCATCAATCCCTTTGGGTTTGCACTCTGGATCCATACTATGGATGCAATGGCCAACACCGGAGAGACCCAAAATCTGAACAAACCTGTCATAGGTGATGCTCAGTGTAGTGTCATCGGTCATCCAAGTGAGAGTGTTGTCCGGACCAAAGAAACAGGTGGCATAGAACTGTAGAATGGCAGCTTCACTCCAATCACACCTGAAGGTCATTGCGGGACCAAGAGTCATGTCATCAATGATCTTGACTGGATCGTTAGGGAACATGGCAGGATTATCACGCAGGAAGTTTAGATCCAAGTATGAGTGAGGAGCAAGGCCACGCCCATGGACAAAACTGGAATAGAGATGTTGCTGCATACGAGTCCGGAACCGAGGATCTTCGGCATCAGCCACCATCTCATATTGATTGACATCCCAACTGAAGATATTGCCCTGCCCCCACAGTTGTGAAGTCATGAGTGGGGCGACCTCCACTATCAGGAAGCTCCATGGAGATGCGACGACCATGGGTAATGGGTATTGCAGAACCACGAACTCGAGGCATCGGCGCCCTCCTAGTACCGGGCTTAGACTGTCCAACTGACTGTCGTGGTGCACTGTCATCCTCTTCCTCTCCAACATAGTCCGCATCATCTGGATCCGAGGCCGACGGACTGGTGGATGGTGCTCGCTTCTTCTTCTTGGTGGTGGCCTTCTTCTTCTTGGGCCGCGCATGCTCATCGGAGTCGGTGGAGCCTTGCCGGCAATCAACTGGAATGGATAATGAATGGGTTCCAATAAGAAGAAGCCAAAGAACATGAACAAGGATATGCCAAATTAAACCATGGAATGAACACAATTTTTTTTGATTATGACCATAGGACAAGTCCACATGGCAGATCAAAAAATCTTACATTCCCATGGTTAAGTTGAGTAGCCGAGTACATATAGAGGTGTTTGTAGGCTTAGGTAAACAGAAACTAAACACGAGAGCAATAGATATGGCAAGATGTACATGGAGAATAATGCAACCCGATAAGATTTGGTCACAAGCAAGGGAAGATGAGGAGAGATAGCACCCTTACCCCGAGAAGACACCTCGCGACGCTTGGGACCGCAGTTCTTGGTATGAGCCATGAAGAACTCCGGTGGTGAATCCCACCGAACACCGGCCCCTCCCGAGAGACTCAAGCCACAATCCAAGAAATGGATTGGATAGAATCGTAGATCGGGAGGAGGAGAGTCCGTCGGTAGGAGATCGGGGACAGAGAGCGACGGAGACTGGCCGGGGCAGCGCCGGAGCACACCCCGGCGACGACGGCTGTGTGGTGAGATGGGGAGAGGAAACGGGAGCGAGTGAGTAACTCCCCCAAAACCCGAGCCCCTCTCCTATTATGTGGTGCAGTGACGGGCCGGACATCCGGGGCAAGGCCCGGATATCCGGCACATGGAGGTCAGGGAGCAGAAGAAACAGGGCCAAAAGGGTCAGACATCCGAGGACCAGCCCGGAAATCCGGCCACTGGAGGTGCATGACACAGGGGCTGGATGTCCGGCAGCGGAGCCGGATGTCCGACCACTGGACAGAGAGACAGGATGGGGGAGGGATTTTCAAGGGGTCAACACATAGAAATGAATATAGACTCCGCCAAGGAGTTTTTTTTGAGATTTATATGAGTAGAAAGCTGAGTCAGCTATGGTCATACTAAGATAAAAATAACCTCCCAACCTAAAATAAGTAATGAAAGGTCAACACATGCACAGTACATGTGGTGACCGAGGTCACCATGTTTGAGCATATGGACCATAGGGCCGCAAAGATGTAGACTTTGAGCACATGGTCACGACTCCATCATATTAAAGTACCCTAGTTCAAAAACTATGATAACTTTGAGAGCGTTTGTTCTATTTATGCATTATGTAAGGTGAGATTACTCATGAGTTGAGTGTCTCCCCCTAAATATATGCCTACATCAAGACAAAACATTAAGTTTATGTATGAATGAGTACTAGATTTCACATAATGTTGTCAAGCTCCAAGATACCAAGTTCACGCCTAAGTAGACAAAACCTTGCTTCATCCAATGGTTTGGTGAAAATATCTGCCAGTTGTAAATCTGTACCAATGTGATCAATATGAATATCACCCTACTCAACATGATCTCTCAAGAAGTGATACCTCATATCAATGTGCTTGGTGCGGAGATGATCCTTGGGGTTCTCAGCAATGTTGATGGCACTTTCATTATCACATAGAAGAGGCACATGTCTATAGGTGATACCGTAATCCTTCAAAGTTTGCCTCATCCATAATAACTAAGTTGCACAACTGGCGGCAGCAATGTATTCAGCTTCCGCGGTAGAGAGGGCAATACAATTTTGTTTCTTCGATGACCAACTTACCAAGGAGTGTCCAAGAAACTGACATGCACCGGAAATGGACTTACGATCCACTTTGTCTCCGGCCCAATCCGCATCCGTGTACCCAATGAGATCAAACTTAGCATCCTTGGGATACCATAGACCCAACTTTGGGGTATGAACAAGGTATCTAAGAATATGCTTAACTGCCTTATGATGACTTTCCCTAGGGGAAGCTTGAAATCTAGCTCACATGCATACACTAAACATGATGTCTGGTCTAGATGCACAAAGATAAAGTAATGAACCAATCATAGAGCGGTATTTAGAGGGGTCGAAAGGGATACCGTTTGTGTCTTCAGTGAGTGTTATTTTGGTTGGCATTGGTGTCTTACATGGACTAGCATCAGACATACCAAACTTCTCTAGGATATCCTTGAGGTATTTTGCTTGAGACAAGAAAATTCCTTCTTGAAATTGTTGAATTTGAAACCCGAGAAAGAACTTCAAATCCGCATTGAGTGACATTTCAAAGTTCTTGGTCATTGAAGCCGCAAACTTCTTGCACAAATGAATGTTAGGAGAACCAAAAATGATATCATCTACATAGATTTGGCATAAGATCAAATCACCCTTATCCCTCTTAGTAAAAAGAGTGGGATCGATCACCCCTCTCACAAAACCATCATCGAGTAGAAACTTCTTTAAATGATCATACCAAGCACGAGGTGCTTGTTTGAGGCCATACAAAGCCTTATGAAGTTTGTACACATAGTCTTTGTGATCGGGATCAACGAACCCAGGTGGTTGTGACACATATACTTCTTCTTGTAGAGGACCGTTAAGGAAAGCACTCTTCACATCCATTTGATGTAATGTAAAACCATTGAAAGTGGCATAAGCAAGTAGGATGCGAATGGATTCAAGACGGGCAACTGGGGCAAAGGTCTCACCAAAGTCCAAACCTTCAACTTGTGAGTACCCTTGTGCCACTAACCTTGCCTTGTTGCGGATGATTACACCATTCTCATCTTGTCTGTTCTTGAAAATCCATTTTGTTCCAATGACGTTGTGCTCGGTAGGTGGCCTCTTGACTAATGATCACACTTGGTTGCATTCAAAACTGTTCAACTCTTCTTGCATAGCAACTAGCCAATCGTTGTCCATCAATGCATCTTGTACCTTGATGGGCTCAATACTAGACACAAACGAGAAGTGAGCACAAAAGTTTGTCAAATGTTTACGAGTGACTCTACCTCCGATATGCCGGTGAGAATTTTGTCAACATCAACACGACCGGCCCCTCGTGGCATGATAGAGGTAAGGGTTTCACGAGGTTCAACTTCATGTCCATCATCCGCATCCTCAACATATGTATCATTAATGTGTGGAGGAAGATCTTCTTGTTCATATTCCATTTGTTGAGGTTCATCATCAATGATTGGACTTTCTTGTTCTTGCACTTGATGATGATCTTGTTCTTGAAGATTATCATGAAGAGGAACTTGATCATCTTCTTCTACTTGGGCTAAGGGCATTTGTTGAGCACTAGGAGCTTGTGATGGTATGGGTGTTGAAGTAGTTTGATGATGTGTGAGACTTCCATCTTCTTCTTCATCATCATGAGGTTCCTGTTCCATAGGAAGAAGTGCACCAACACCCATGGTCAAAATGTCTTGAGAAGAATCTTCTTCACCTGCATCACTTAGATCAACTTGCTCCCCATGGAGCCATTAAATTCATCAAACACCACGTCACAAGTTTCTAGAACACATCCATTGGATTTGTTATAGACTCTATAGGCGTGAGAGTTTGATCCGTATCCAACAAATATACCCTCAATTGTTTTGGATTGAAATTTTCCTAACCGTTCTCTTTTGTTGAGGATGAAACATTTGCACCCAAATACACGGAAGTACTTGACATTTGGCTTGTTCCTAGTTAGAAGCTCATATGGAGTCTTTTCCAATATAGTGCGAAGGAAGAGCCGGTTTGATGCATGGCATGCGGTGTTGACAGCTTCGGCCCAAAAACTATGTGGTGACTTGTATTCATCCAGCATGGACCTTGCCATCTCTACAAGTGTACGGTTCTTCCTTTCGGCTACACCATTTTGCTGAGGAGTGTATGCAGCTGAATATTGATGCTCAATCCATTCATCACTAAGGAATTCTTCCAAGGTATAGTTCTTGAACTCAGAGCCATTGTCACTTCTTATTGCCAGGATTTCTTTGTCAAACTTGCGTTGAGCTTGCTTGGCAAAATCAATGAAGGTGATCTTGGTTTTGTCCTTGGACTTGAGGAAGAACACCCATGTATATCTTGAGTAATCATCAACAATGACAAGCCCATACTTTTTCCCACCAAGACTATCCCATGAAGGAGGCCCAAAAAGATCCACATGAAGGAGCTCCGAGGCCTTGAAGTAGATACTATGTTCTTGGGTGGGTGCTTTGATTGATGTTGCTTCCCAGCTATGCATGCACTACACACATGATCTTTCTCAAAAGAGACATTGGTTAGTCCAAGGATGTGATTCCCTTTAAGAGATCTTGAAGATTTCTCATGCCGACATGGGCTAGCCGGCGATGCCATAGCCACCCCTTGTCAGCCTTGGCCATTAGACAAGTTGCATGGAATGTGCTCTCTTTCGAGAAATCAACCGTGTAAAGGTTGCCATCCAACTCTCCAACAAAGGCCACTTCGAGAGTATCTCTCTTAAAGACTTTCACATCCGTTAGTCCAAAGAGTGTATCATAACCAACAGAAGCCAATTGGCAAACAGAAAGCAAGTGGTATTTAAGGGATTGAACAAGCATGACATTTGCAAGCGACATGTCATTTGTGATAGCCACCTTGCCCAACCCAAGTACCTGTCCTTTTGAACCTCCACCAAACATAATGCTCATAAATGGTTGAATAGCTTCCATGAAATCGTAGAGCAACTTGCTATCTCCGGTCATATGATTTGTACATCCACTATCAATCACCCATTTCACTCCACCGGAGAAGTCAACCTACACACAATTAAGACTTGGTTAGAGGCACCCATTTTGCAATGGGACCTCTCAAGTTAGTCACAAGGGTCTTAGGGACCCAAATAGCATAAAACCGGAATGCATTTCGAGGACCAACAAACTTCGCATAAACTTCTCCATCCTTAGTCTTATGAAGTACATAGGATGGAGGCATGAACTCTTTTGGCTTGTTGAGAGTGGGCATGCCCCTTGTGGCCTTCCCACTAGCAACCTTACCTTTCTCCTTGTGTCCTTCTCGTACAAAAGTTTCTTTTAAAGGGGTGGTGCACTTTTGAGAGGACGTCTTCTTCTTGCTTGTGCTTGGGTCAAACCCGAGTCCCTCTTTGGCGAACACTTCATTGTGTTGGCTCAACACCTCATTAAGGTTCTTTTGCCCTTGAGCACATGTCATGAGCCCTTTCTCGATTTGAGCCTTGAGAAGACGATTCTCCTCAAGAATAGATGCTAGATCACTACTAGAGTTAGTAGAACAAGCATCAACATTGATAATAGGAGACGAGTAAGCCTTAGCTAGAGTTTCAAGATAAGTAAGTTTGAGCGTCTCAAAACTCTTTGTAAGAAGGGTGAGCTCTTCTTCCTTAGTCTTGAGGGACATGGATAGAAGCTAACAATCCTTAGAGAGAGAAGCATGAGACTTCACAAGCTTACTTTTATCATTCATCAACTCTTCACAAGAGCCAATAGCCTTTTTCAAGGAGGCAAGATCTTTAGTATGAACATCAATAGTTGCACCAATTTTTAAGCATAGTTCATCATTTCGTGCTTCCTCATATTGGACTTTCCGCTCAAGGATTTCACATTTTTCCTTTTCCTCGGTGACGAGGGTTTCGAGTTCCTTAATGGTGATGGTGTGCTTACTCACCATCTCCATAAGCATACGAAACATAGTGAGCTTCTTTCCTTTGAGGGAGCACATGAACTTATTAAGTTTAGCAAGCATAGGATCATTTAGATCATCATCCTCATAACTATCCTCCGCATCAAGATACTCATCACTAGGAGTAGAAGGATTGAAAAGAGGAGGATTTGATCGTGGAGTTACCTTGACCTTGTCAGGAGAGCTTTGGTCCTCTCCATCTTCTACCACGGCCTTTGCCATTAGGCACTTGTGAGCGTTGCCCTTGTAGTCTTTCATGTAGTTGTAAGTGACCACATCACCACTCTTGTTTACTAACCTCAAAGTGTTTTGAGAGTCTTGAGCAACTCCGGCAACGCCACTAACATCATCCGGATCAGATTCTTCTTGAGCAACCATTGCTTTTCCATCTCTCTTCTTGAGCTTGGAGTTCAAAGGATTTGACAACTTCTTCTTGGGAAACCTTGGTTTATCTTCTCTCTTCTCATAAGGGCACTCGTTTGAGAAGTGATTGGTTTCTTCACAGTTGTAGCATTTTCTTACTTTCTTCTTTTGAAATCTTCCCTTGAATTTTCCCGCGCTAAACTTCTTGACAAAAAGAGCCATGTCTTCATATGAAGGGCCCTCGTCGGATTCAATCTCATCACCATCTTCATCATCATCATCATCATCTTCTTCTTCTTCACTTTGTTCATCTTCACATACATGCTTGGCCTTCAATGCAAGATTGATCTTTGATGATGGGGAACCATGCATGGCAAGATGTTTTGTGGCATTAGCCTTTGACTCTTCAAATAGTTGAAAGGTGGATACGATGTCATATGTAGTCATTTCCTTGAAGGTATGATGTTGTCTTATGTCCCACACCATTTGATGGTGATATGGAGCAAGAGCATGAAGTAACTTATCCACAAGGAACCTCTTAGTCATGTTGAATCCATCTTGTGTCTTGTCACACTCACATGACTCAATATCGGCAGTGAGAGTCATGAGACGCTCATGGAGTTGATTGGGGGTTTCACCTTTCTTCATACAAAAGTTTTGCAATTGCCCTTTGGCAATTTCATATTGAGCACTCCGGAGGGTAGAAGTGCCAGTCTTGGATCATATAACACTTTCCCATAGTTCCTTGGCACTTGTGATGTGTATGAACGGTCTCCTTTGCTTTTCATCCATACCTCTCCTTATACACATGATTGCAGTGTCATTGATGTTCTTGTCATATATTTCTCTTGGTGTGGGGTTCTTTGGTAAAACCACATGATAGCCATACTCCAAGATCTCCAGCATCTCATCGTTTCCATGTCAAAGATGATCCTGCATAACAACTCTCCACAAAGCAAAATCGGAAGTGGCACTAAGTAAAGGAGGTTTGCCTTGAGGGTTATATCTTGGTTTCTCAACCTGAGGTCTTGCATAAAGCCAAGGAACACTGGCGTGTTCATTGCTAGGAGGTTGTTGACCAAGTGATGGAGTAGGCACAGTTGGCCTCGAAGCAGCACCACCCGAGAGTGGTGCAAGCACCGTGGACAATGTGGCTAATCTCATTTGGACCAAGGCCTCAAGAGAAGCATCATGCTCCTCTTTTTGCTTAGCAAGGGCCCGTTCTAGATCCTCTGACGTAAAGGACTTGACTTCAGAGGAAGCCTCGCCTTTATACTTAGGATCTACAACCAGGGGAGTCCCATCCGGGTTCATCTCGCTCTAGGGCGGTTAAGCCACAAGAATAGAGCACGAGGTTCTGATACCAATTGAAAGGATCGAGATGGACCTAGAGGGGGGGGGGTAAATAGGTACAATTACAAGTTTTAAATATTACTTAGCAATTTTAGGCAATAATGCGGAATATGAAGATGAGCCTAACAATTGCAAGTGAGTACTAAGTACTAAGCAAGTAACACAAACACGTAAGTAGGCAAGCACAATATGATGTACGTAAGTGCAAAGAGAGAAGTAACCACAAGTAGAGAGTTAGGGTTAGGAATAACCGCAACTCCGGGAGACGAGGATGTATGCCGATGTTCACTTCCTTGGAGGGAAGCTACGTCACCGTTAGAGAGGTGGATGTTACCATGAAGGCACACCAACGCCACGAAGGCTCACCCTATTCTCCCTTTGAGACAACACCACGAAGGCGTTTCTCAACCACTAGTGGTAGACCTTGGGGTGGTTTCCAAACCCTCACAAACTTTTCCGGGGGTAATCACAAAGGTCGATTCCTCTCCGAAAGACTCCTACCGCCTAGGAGTCTCCAACCTCCAAGAGTAACAAGATCGATGGGGAAAAGCTCAAGACTTGCTCTAATCACGAATTCCTTGGGAGCAAAGAAGGGGGAGAAGTGGATCTATCACTTGATCGGACAACTTCTCTCCAAAGCTCTCAAATCCCTTGTGGATCTGAGATTTGGTGTCTAGGAATGAGAGAGAGAGTGAGAAGTGTTCTAGGGTTTGTTCAAAGTGAATGGTCAACCTCTCTCGTGGGGAAGAAAGGCTATATATATAGTGTGAGCTCAAATATGGCCATTGTAGTGCAAGTGAACGGGCAGGCCGGACATCCGGGCTAGAGGCCGGACATCCGGCCTGGCAAGCCACTTGGAGACCAAGGCAGAACAGAGTAGGAACCACAGGAGCCGGACATCCGGGGGTCAAGCCCGGACATCCGGCGTAAAAGGAAAGCCCGAACATCCGGAAGATAGCCGGACATCCGGAGAGCCCACAAACGTTTACAGAACCAAATCAGTTTTTCGGGCAGTAAGGGGCCGGACATCTGGAATGGGGCCCGGACATCCGGCAAGACAGGAAGGCCCAGAAATCCGGTGAACACCCGGACATCCAGCGAAAAACAGACAACCTAGTGGAGAAGGAAAAAAAGCCAGGGCCAGATATCCGAGGCATGAGCCGGACATCCGGGGGAGGGGGTGGCCCGGACATCCGACATGAGGCCCGGACATCTGGCACTCCCAGAGACAGAATGGTTCAAAGTCAAGAATGGATAAAAAGAACTATGGAAAGGAGTATTTTGACCAGAGCAAGTTTGTTACGAACCCAATCGATCCCCTCTTAATAGTGCGGGATCCTATACTCAAGGAAACAAAATGAAACATCATTTTAACATTTCATCCTTGAGAGAACCCACTTCGTATGCTCTTGATCCACACATAATTTGACGAACCGGGGACCAACACCTGAGATTCACTTGACAGCCATTGTTAGTCCCCTACATGTAAATTGTCATAAACATCAAAACATAATGTAAGGGCATGATTGCACTTTCAGTCGTCCTCCCCGTTGCTGGATCTGGATCGGGCCATTCGCCCCCTTCTCCCCCGATCTGGACGCGCCGCCGCCCGGAGGCGTCGCCATCGCCGGACCTCCTCATATCCTCCCCGTCAGACTACCTCCCCGCCTCCAATGCGTCATCCTCGTCTTCCACCCCGAGCCCCGTTGCCGAACCCCTACGACCCCCGTGAACTCCGGCCTCCCTCCCTCTCTCCCCTTGTTCTCTGTCACCGACGCCGTCCACTCGCGCGTGCATGACCGTAGCCGAGCGCTGCCTCCGGCTTCCGCCCGCACGGCCTCCGGCGGCCACTCGCGCACCACCACGGCCTCGCCCCGCTTCATGCCTCGCCACCCCGGGTCGCGCACCGCCCACGGTCGCCGCGTCCTCGCTTCCTCCCTGCCCGCGCCCAAGCGTGAGCACCACCCTGGCCGCTGGCCTCGCCCCGCCGCACTCCCTGCCGGCGAGTGCGTGATACGTCTCCGTCCTATCTATAATTTTTGATTGTTCCATGCCAATATTATTCACTTTCATATACTTTTGGCAACTTTTTATATTATTTTTGGCACTAACATATTGATCCAGTGCCCAGTGCCAGTTCCTGTCTGTTGCATGTTTTTTATTTTGCAGAAACCCAATAGCAAACGGAGTCCAAACAGAAAAAAAACAGAGTGAGATTTTTTTTTTGGAATATTTATGATTTTCTGGAAGTAAAATCAACGCGAAACGGTATCCGAGGTGGGCACGAGGTAGGGGGCGCGCCCTACCCCCCCCCCCCAGGCGCGCCCCTGACCCTCGTGGTCCACCCGTAAGGCGGTTGATGCTCTTCTTCTGGCGCAAGAAACATAATTTTATGACGAAGATCTGGGCGAAAGATTCACCCCAATCGGAGTTACGGATCTCCAGATATAAAGGAAACGGTGAAGGGGTAGAATCTGCCAACGCAGAGAACGCAGAAACAGAGAGATAGATCCAATCTCGGAGGGGCTCTCGCCCCTCCCAAGCCATGGGAGCCAAGGACCAGAGGGGAAACCCTCCTCCCATCTAGGGAGGAGGTCAAGGAAGAAGAAGAAGGAGGGGGGCTCTCTCCCCCTCGCTTCCGGTGGCGCCGGAGCACTGCCGGGGGCCATCATCGTCACCGCGATCTTCACCAACACCACCGTCATCTTCACCAACATCTCCATCACCTTCCCCCCTCTATCTACAGCGGTCCACTCTCCCGCAACCGCTGTACCCTCTACTTAAACATGGTGCTTTATGCTTCATATTATCTTCCAATGATGTGTTGCCATCCTATGATGTCTGAGTAGATTTCTATTGTCCTATCGGTGATTGATGAATTGCTATGATTGGTTTGAGTTGCATATTTTATTGGTGCTGTCCTATTGTGTCCTCCGTGTCGCGCAAGCGTGAGGGATTCCCGCTGTAGGGTTTGCAATATGTTTATGATTTGCTTATAGTGGGTTGCGTGAGTGACGGAAACACAAACCCGAGTAAGTAGGTTGTTTACGTATGGGATAAAGGGGACTTGATACTTTAATGCTATGGTTGGGTTTTACCTTAATGAATCTTTTGTAGTTGCGGATGCTTTCTAGAGTTCCAATCATAAGTGCATATGATCCAAGTAGAGAAAGTATGTTAGCTTATGCCTCTCCCTCAAATAGAATTGCAATAGTGATTACCGGTCTAGTAACATAGTCAGTTGCCTAGGGACAATTCCACCACTCCTACCCCCACTTTTACACACTCGCTATATTTACTTCAGTTGTGTATTTATGTAAACAGCCCCTATTTTATATTTACGCGTTCTTTACTTTCTTGCAAACCTATCCTATCACACCTACAAAGTCCTTCTAGTTTCATACTTGTTCTAGGTAAAGCGAACGTCAAGCGTGCGTAGAGTTGTATCGGTGGTCGATAGAACTTGAGGGAATATTTGTTCTACCTTTAGCTCCTCGTTGGGTTCGACACTCTTACTTATCGAAAACGGTTGCGATCCCCTATACTTGTGGGTTATCAAGACCTTTTTTGGCGCCGTTGCCGGGGAGTCATAGCGTGGGGTGTATATTCTCGTGTGTGCTTGTTTGCTTTATCACTAAGTAATTTTTATTTGTTGTTCTTAGTTGTTCTCTATCTTTAGTTATGGATATGGAACACAAAATACCAAAAAAATTAGGTGTAGTGGCTACTCATGACGATGGGGTAACTCCTAAAACCCTCGATTCTCATTATGCGAGAGATATTATATACTACTTTGATAATCCTGAGAAAACCCCATTCAACTTTATAATGGGAGTAACGTTGGATCAATGTGAATACTTTAGGGATTATCGCTTAACACAAAAAGGGAAACTATTATGGGATCAAATTCATTTATTGAAGTGGTATGCTTGGAAACTATGCGTGGAATATGATTATACTTGTTGCTCTAGGATGAATTCTCCGCACCTTCCCTTTTCATGCAAATTTAATGATAATAAAACCTTAGCTTCTTATGCTAATGGTATATATGATTACTATGATGTGGAACAAATAGAAGAATTTGTTGCTTTTATGGGTGCTTATGAAATTGAAGCTATGTGTAAAGAGTTTGAGGATTATGATGATGTTGTTAATAGATCTGAAAATTTAGCTATCCTCAAATATTGCTATGAGAATTATAAATACAATTATGCAATTGATGAACTTATTGAGAAAGTCTCCGCTGTCCAAGAAGAGACTAATATTTTGCAGGAAGCTATGGAAGATGAAATTGATGAAACTGTGAGCTCATTGGATGAAAAAGATGAGGAAGAGAGCGAAGAACAAAAGGAGGAAGAGCGGATTGATCACCCGTGCCCACCTTCTAATGAGAGTAACTCTTCAACTCATACATTGTTTAATTCCCCTTCGTGCTTACCGAAGGATGATTGCTATGATGACTATTATGATCCCATTGATTATCTTGAAATATCCCTTTTTGATGATGCTTGTGGCCAAGATGCCAATATGAATTATGCTTATGGAGATGAACTTGCTATAGTTCCTTATGTTAAACATGAAATTGTTGCTATTGCACCCACGCATGATAGTCCTATTATCTTTTTGAATTCTCCCGACTACACTATATCGGAGAAGCTTGCACTTATTAAGGATTATATTGATGGGTTGCCTTTTACTACTACACATGATGATTTTGATGAATATAATATGCATGTGCTTGCTGCTCCTACTTGCAATTATTATGAGAGAGGCACTATATCTCCACCTCTCTATGTTTCCCACACTATGAAATTGCAAGAAACTGCTTATACTATGCATTGGCCTTTACTATGTGTGCATAAATTGTTCTTTTATGACATGCCGATGCATAGGAAGAGAGTTAGACTTTGTAATTACATGACTTATGTTGCTTTGTGCTCACTACTAAATTACAAATCATTGTTAATTAAAATTGGCTTTGATATACCTTGGGATCCGGGTGGATTCACTACTTGAGCACTATATGCCTAGCTTAATGGCTTTAAAGAAAGCGCTGCCAGGGAGACCCGGAAGTTTTAGAGAGTCATTTATTTCTGTTGAGTGCTTTCATATAGTTTAAAAACAAAAAAATAAAGAGGGGAACCTAAAAACTTTTCAAAAAGGAAAGTGAAAGTGAGAGAGACAAGCATTGTTGAAGTGGGAGCTAGCCTTGAACTTTGTTCATGCTCACGGAAACTTTGTGAATCTTGATTACAGAAACTTTTCATCAAAAATAATTATCCCCTTGTATAATTCCATTGTATTATAAAAATGATGTGCCAAGGTTTGCCTTTAGGATGTTTACAATGCTTGTTGGTTTGTACGGTGCAGGACAGAAACTTTGGTTGTAGTGCGCGATTTTACATTTCTAACTGGATGTCAATTGGTTCTGATTCCTTTTGCAATTTCTTGCTGTACAACTTGTTTATTTTTCCTATTTTTGGTAGAATTTTTGGGGTACCAGAAGTATGGTGGATGTTCAGATTGCTACAGACTGTTCTGTTTTTGACAGATTCTGTTTTTGATGCATAGTTTGCTTGTTTTGATGAAACTATCAATTTATATCAGTGGATTAAGCCATGGAAAAGTTATATTACAGTAGACACAATGCAAAAACAAAATATGAATTGGTTTGCAACAGTATTTAGAGTGGTGATTTGCTTTATTATACTAACGGATCTTACCGAGTTTTCTGTTGAAGTTTTGTGTGGATGTAGTGTCTAATCGAGGATGTTTCGATGTGAGAAGAAGGAAGAGAGGCAAGAGCTCAAGCTTGGGGATGCCCGAGGCACCCCAAGTAAATATTCAAGAAGACTCAAGCGTCTAAGCTTGGGGATGCTGGGGAGGCATCCCCTCTTTCTTCAACAAGTATCGGTATGTTTTCGAATTCGTTTCGTTCGTGCATTATGTGCAAGTCTTGGAGCGTCTTTTGCATTTAGTTTTCACTTTTCTTTTATGCACCATGCTGGTATGAGATAATCCTTGGTTGATTTATAGAATGCTCATTGCACTTCACTTATATCTTTTGAGTATGGCTTTATAGAATGCTTCATGTGCTTCACTTATATCATTTGAAGTCTGGATTGCCTGTTTCTCTTCATATAGACAACCGCCATTTGTAGAATGCTGTTTTGCTTCACTTATACTTGTTAGAGCATGGGCATATCTTTTTTAGAAAGAATTAAACTCTCTTGCTTCACTTATATCTATTTAGAGAGATGACAGGAATTGGTCATTCACATGGTTAGTCATAAAATCCTACATAAACTTGTAGATCACTGAATATGATATGTTTGATTCCTTGCAATAGTTTTGCGATATAAAGATGGTGATATTAGAGTTATGCTAGTGGGTGGTTGTGGATTGTAGAGACACTTGTGGTGAGGTTTGCAAGTCCGTAGCATGCACGTATGGTAACCGTTGTGTGACAAATTTGAAGCATGGGGTGTTTCTTTGATTGTCTTCCTTATGAGTGGTAGTCGGGGACGAGCGATGGTCTTTTCCTACCAATCTATCCCCCTAGGGGCATGCGTAGTAGTACTTTGCTTCGAGGGCTAATAAACTTTTGCAATAAGTATATGAGTTCTTTATGACTAATGTGAGTCCATGGATTATACACACTCTCACCCTTCCATCATTGCTAGCCTCTTCGGTACCGTGCATTGCCCTTTCTCACCTAGAGAGTTGGTGCAAACTTCGCCGGTGCATCCAAACCCCGTGATACGATACGCTCTATCACACATAAGCCTCATTATATCTTCCTCAAAACAGCCACCATACCTACCTATCATGGCATTTCCATAGCCATCCCGAGATATATTGCCATGCAACTTCCATCATCATCATATTCATGACTTGAGCATTCATTGTCATATTGCTTTGCATGATCGTAAGATAGCTAGCATGATGTTTTCATGGCTTGTCCGTTTTTGATGTCATTGCTACGCTAGATCATTGCACATCCTGGTACGCCGCCGGAGGCATTCATATAGAGTCATATCTTTGTTCTAGATATCGAGTTGTAATATTGAGTTGTAAGTAAATAAAAGTGTGATGATCATCATTATTAGAGCATTGCCCCAGTGAGGAAAGGATGATGGAGACTATGATTCCCCCACAAGTCGGGATGAGACTTCAGACGAAAAAAAATAAAAATAATAAAAAAGAAAAGAGAAAGGCCAAAAAAAGAGAAGGCCCAAAAAAAACAAAAAAAACAAAAAAATGAGAGAAAAAGAGAGAAGGGGCAATGTTACTATCCTTTTACCACACTTGTGCTTCAAAGTAGCACCATGTTCTTCATGTAGTGAGTCTCATATCTTGTGCTTCAAAGTAGCACCATGTTCTTCATATAGATTGTGTCCTATGTTGTCACTTTCATATACTAGTGGGAATTTTCATTATAGAATTTGGCTTGTATATTCCAACGATGGGCTTCCTCAAATGCCCTAGGTCTTCATGAGCAAGCAAGTTGGATGCACACCCACTTAGTTTCTTTTGTTGAGCTTGCATACACTTATAGCTCTAGTGCATCCGTTGCATGGCAATCCCTACTCACTCACATTGATATCTATTGATGGGCATCTCCATAGCCCGTTGATACGCCTAGTCGATGTGAGATTTTCTCCTTTTTTGTCTTCTCCACATAACCTCCATCATTATATTCTATTCCACCTATAGTGCTATATCCATGGCTTGCGCTCATGTATTGCGTGAGGGTTGAAAAAG
This sequence comes from Triticum dicoccoides, assembly GCF_002162155.2. Taxonomy (NCBI): domain Eukaryota; kingdom Viridiplantae; phylum Streptophyta; class Magnoliopsida; order Poales; family Poaceae; genus Triticum; species Triticum dicoccoides. The sequence goes on along the minus strand of NC_041389.1, from coordinate 464,543,653 downwards.
CTGAAGCGCGTTAAAAAGTATGAACCAATTGCTCGGCTCGTCATCGGGGTTGTGCATGATGGGGGCATTTTGTGTGACGAAAATGAAGCATGGCCAAACTATATGATTTTGTAGGGATAAGCTTGCTTTGGCCTTGTTGTTTTGAAAAGACATGATTGCTTTATTGGTATGTTCAAAGTATTATTGTTTTTATGTCAAATGATAGACTATTGCTTTGAATCACTCGTGTCTTAATATTCATGCCATGATTAGACATATGATCAAAATTATGCTAGGTAGCATTCCACATCAAAAATTATTCTTTTTTATCATTTACCTACTCGAGGACGAGCAGGAATTAAGCTTGGGGATGCTGATACGTCTCCGTCGTATCTATAATTTTTGATTGTTCCATGCCAATATTATTCACTTTTATATACTTTTTGGCAACTTTTTATATTATTTTTGGGACTAACATATTGATCCAGTGCCCAGTGCCAGTTCCTGTCTGTTGCATGTTTTTTGTTTCGCAGAAACCCAATATCAAACGGAGTCCAAACAAAAAAAACGGACGGAGATTTTTTTTGGAATATTTATGATTTTCTGGAAGTAAAATCAATGCGAAACGGTATCCGAGGTGGGCACGAGGTAGGGGGGCGCGCCCTACCCCCCAGGCGCGCCCCTGACCCTCGTGGTCCACCCGTAAGGCGGTTGATGCTCTTCTTCTGGTGCAAGAAACATAATTTTATGACGAAGATCTGGGCGAAAGATTCACCCCAATCGGAGTTACGGATCTCCAGATATAAAGGAAACGGTGAAGGGTAGAATCTGCCAACGCAGAACGCAGAAACAGAGAGATAGATCCAATCTCAGAGGGGCTCTCGCCCCTCCCAAGCCATGGGAGCCAAGGACCAGAGGGGAAACCCTCCTCCCATCTAGGGAGGAGGTCAAGGAAGAAGAAGAAGGAGGGGGGCTCTCTCCCCCTCGCTTCCGGTGGCGCCGGAGCGCTGCCGGGGGCCATCATCATCACCGCGATCTTCACCAACACCACCATCATCTTCACCAACATCTCCATCACCTTCCCCCCTCTATCTACAGCGGTCCACTCTCCCGCAACCCGCTGTACCCTCTACTTGAACATGGTGCTTTATGCTTCATATTATCTTCCAATGATGTGTTGCCATCCTATGATGTCTGAGTAGATTTCTATTGTCCTATCGGTGATTGATGAATTGCTATGATTGGTTTGAGTTGCATATTTTATTGGTGCTATCCTATTGTGCCCTCCGTGTCGCACAAGTGTGAGGGATTCCCGCTGTAGGGTTTGCAATATGTTTATGATTTGCTTATAGTGGGTTGCGTGAGTGACGGAAACACAAACCTGAGTAAGTAGGTTGTTTACGTATGGGATAAAGGGGACTTGATACTTTAATGCTATGGTTGGGTTTTACCTTAATGAACTTTAGTAGCTGCGGATGCTTGCTAGAGTTCCAATCATAAGTGCATATGATCCAAGTAGAGAAAGTATGTTAGCTTATGCCTGTCCCTCAAATAGAATTGCAATAGTGATTACCGGTCTAGTAACATAGACAGTTGCCTAGGGACAATTCCACCACTCCTACCCCCACTTTTACACACTCGCTATATTTACTTCAGTTGTGTCTTTATCTAAACAGCCCCTAGTTTATATTTACGCATTCTTTACTTTCTTGCAAACCTATCCTATCACACCTACAAAGTCCTTCTAGTTTCATACTTGTTCTGGGTAAAACGAACGTCAAGCGCGCGTAGAGTTGTATCGGTGGTCGATAGAACTTGAGGGAATATTTGTTCTACCTTTAGCTCCTCGTTGGGTTCGACACTCTTACTTATCGAAAACTGTTGCGATCCCCTATACTTGTGGGTTATCAGTGCGCGCCCAGGCGTCCGTTGCCCACAACCGCGCCCTGCGTGCTGGCGCTCGCGCCCGTTTCGCCCGACCCGTTAAGGCCCCCTAGGCCAATGACAGGGGGCCCCGCCCCCAGAACGATTTTGTTTAAATAAAAAAAGAAAAAAAATGTTAGAATAAATAAATTATTAATTAATTAATTAATTAGTTAATTAAGTTAGTTAATCCTGTTTAACTAATCTAATTAAAACAAATTGGCCTAATTACTTAGTTAATCTAATTAACCCGGCTTAGTTAGACCTGAGTCTATGACCAGTGGGACCCACGTGTCAGATTGACCAGTCAACCCCTCTGTTGACCGCTGACGTCATGATGATGTCAGGCTGACGTCATAATTCCATTTTGAATTAATAATAATTTCAGAATTTTATTAAAACTTTGATAATCATATAAAATAAACCGTGCCTTGGATCGAAAAACTTTGTACATGAAAGTTGCTCAGAACGACGAGACGATTCCAGATACGCAGTCCGTTCATCTGCCACATGTCCCTAGCATAGCAAACGTTGACCTTTTCCCCTCCGATTCATCTGTCTGACAGACATCCGGAACCGGGAAAACTTTCTCGGATGTTTCCCCCTTCGCCAGCATCACCTAGCACCGCGTTAGAACACGTCTAGCTTTGCCTGTTGTCATGTTATGCTCTTGCTTGCTATGTATTTACCGTTTTCTCCCCCCTCTTCTCTTCGGTAAACCCCGTGACGGCTGCCGATGCCGTCGTGATCGTCTACATCATCGACGACCCTCCTTCTTGTCTGAGCAACCAGGCAAGCCCCCCCTTTGATCATCCCGATATCGCCCATTCTATACTCTCATGCTTGCATTAGATTTTGCTACTGTTATTGTTTGCTCCTATTTTGATGCATAGCCTGCTTTTGTAACTACTATTGTTACCTACCTGCTTATCCTAAACTGCTTAGTATATGTTGGTTAGTGATCCATCAATGACCCCCACCTTGTCCTTGTTGCCCCTGCTTCATCTTCGACGACTCTATCAACGTGATTGACGACCAGAGCCCGACACCTCACATCACATCACGCCCCTTTTGTTGCTCGACTCTGCAGAGCTACTATCGAGTGCCGAGGGTGATCCCTCATAACGCACTCCTGATGATAATTCTGTAGTGTAGCTATTCAGTCGTGGTCATCGAGGGTGATTTCCTCTTTCACCATTCTCGATACGGCTTTGTCGTTCAACACCTCAAGTGTGAACCTCGAGGGTGGTCCCTCTTGCATTCACCTTGATGATTACATTGAGTGAAATCCCCCGAGGGTGATTCCTCGGGTTTTCCCCTTGATGTTTGGACACACGATTACCTTGACTTTACTTGAGACCATTGTTGAAGTCGGGTCGGCCCTGAGGGGTACCCACGAGTTGATTTGAAAGTCGGGCGGGCCCGTTGAGCACCCGCGAGTTTTCCACGTGGCACGACCAGGCAGTCTAGGCCCTTGCCGTAAGTCCATGAGACGAGGCGACGGGGTCACCTTATCGTGAGTCTCTACTCGTTTCCGCGAGCCCCAACGCACTAACAGGTTTGGGTATTTGTTCTGAGTTGGCCTCTGGCCTTTACGCACTAACCACCATGCGAGAATAGATATGGGCCTCGACGTCGCAGTATCAGCCGAAGCTTTGTCAGACGTCCAGTTCAGCAGTGCGGCACGGTCGGATCGTGATGGCCATCCGAGGCGGTGTTGGTATCCACCCTGCTTGCAACGACCCGGAGTGCTGCGGGTGATGGGCCCAAGACCCCGGAGTGCTTAGGATGTAGACCGGCGGGGACCTCTTTGCTGAGCCTAGGTAGGGCTGCGATGTGTTGATCTTCCGAGGCCAGGCATTGACCCCAGAAAGGTGTGTCCGGCCAAAGTGATCAAGCGTGTTGGGTAACGTGGTGCACCCCTGCAGGGAAGTTATATATTCGAATACCGTGTCCACGGTAATGGACGTTCAGACTTATATCCTGATCTTATATAACTAGAAATGGATACTTGAGATATGTGATGGATATGTGGCTCTGTGATTGCTTTCTCGCAGGGAGTCGAGGAAGGATCTTTGGGCGTTGATGCTACAACATGCTTGTTAAATATTAAACTGCTATTCTTTACTCTTCTACATGCTGCAAGTGAAGGAAGTATGCCCTAGAGGCAATAATAAAAGTTATTATTTATTTCCTTATTTAATGATAAATGTTTATTATTCATGCTAGAATTGTATTAACTGGAAACTTGATACATGTGTGAATACATAGACAAACAGAGTGTCACTAGTATGCCTTTACTTGACTAGCTCGTTGAATCAAAGATGGTTAAGTTTCCTAGCCATAGACATGAGTTGTCATTTGATTAACGGGATCAGATCATTAGGAGAATGATGTGATTGACTTGACCCATTCTGTTAGCTTAGCACTTGATCGTTTAGTATGTTGCTATTGCTTTCTTCATGACTTATACATGTTCCTATGACTATGAGATTATGCAACTCCCGTTTACCGGAGGAACACTTTGTGTGCTACCAAACGTTACAACGTAACTGGGTGATTATAAAGGTGCTCTAAAGGTGTCTCCGAAGGTACTTGTTGAGTTGGCGTATTTCGAGATTAGGATTTGTCACTCCGATTGTCGGAGAGGTATCTCTGGGCCCACTCAGTAATGCACATCACTATAAGCCTTGCAAGCATTGTAACTAATGAGTTAGTTGCGGGATGATGTATTACAGAACGAGTAAAGAGACTTGCCGGTAACGAGATTGAACTAGGTATTAAGATACCGACGATCAAATCTCGGGCAAGTAACATACCGATGACAAAGAGAACAACGTATGTTGTCATGCGGTTTGACCGATAAAGATCTTCGTAGAATATGTGGGAGCCAATATGAGCATCCAGGTTCCGCTATTGGTTATTGACCGGAGAAGTGTCTCGGTCATGTCTACATAGTTCTCGAACCCCTAGGGTCCGCACGCTTAAAGTTCAATGACGGTTATATTATGAGTTTATGTGTTTTGATGTACTGAAGGTAGTTCGGAGTCCCGGATGAGATCGGGTACATGACGAGGAGTCTCGAAATGGTCGAGACGTAAAGATCGATATATTGGACGACTATATTCGGACATCGGAAAGGTTCCGAGTGATTCGGGTATTTTTCGGAGTACTGGAGAGTTATGGGAATTCGCCGGGGAGTATATGGGCCTTATTGGGCTTTAGGGGAATGAGAGAAGAGAGGCTGGGCGCCCCCAAGGCCTAGTCCAAATTGGACTAGGGGGAGAGGCTGCGCCCCCTCCTTCCTTCTCTTCTCTCTCCCCTTTCCTTGACTTCTACAACTACTACTTGGAAGGGGGGGAATCCTACTCTCGGTGGGAGTAGGACTCCTCCTAGGGCGCGCCATAGAGAGGGCCGGCCCTCCCCCTCCTCCACTCCTTTGTATACGGGGAGGGGGGCATCCCTTGGAGACACAACAATTGATCCTTGAGATCTCTTAGCCGTGTGCGGTGCCCCCTCCATCATATTCCACCTCACTAATATCGTAGCGGTGCTTAGGCGAAGCTCTGCGTCGGTAGCATCATCGACACTGTCATCACGCCGTCATGCTGATGGAACTCTCCCGCAAAGCTCTGCTGGATCGGAGTTCGTGGGACGTCATCGAGCTGAACGTGTGCTGAACTCGGAGGTGCCGTACGTTCGGTACTTGGATCGGTCGGATCGTGAAGACGTACGACTACATCAACCGCATTGTGCTAACGCTTCCGCTTTCGGTCTACGAGGGTACGTGGACAACACTCTCCCCTCTCGTTGCTATGCATCACCATGATCTTGCGTGTGCGTAGGAAATTCTTTGAAATTACTACGTTCCCCAACAGTGGCATCCGAGCCTGGTTTTATGCGTAGATGTTATATGCACGGGTAGAACACAAGTGAGTTGTGGGTGATACAAGTCATACTGCTTACCAGCATGTCATACTTTGGTTCGGCAGTATTGTTGGATGAAGCGGCCCGGACCGACATTACGCGTACGCTTACGCGAGACTAGTTTTACCTCCGTGCTTTGCACACAAGTGACTAGCGGGTGTCAGTTTCTCCAACTTTAGTTGAACCGAGTGTGGCTACGCTCGGTCCTTGAGAAGGTTAAAACAGCACTAACTTGACGAACTATCGTTGTGGTTTGATGCGTAGGTAAGAACGGTTTTTGCTCAGCCCGTAGCAGCCATGTAAAACTTGCAACAACAAAGTAGAGGACGTCTAACTTGTTTTTGCAGGGCATGTTGTGATGTGATATGGTTAAGACGTGATGAGATATAAGTTGTTGTATGAGATGATCATGTTTTGTTGAAGTTATCGGCAACTGGTAGAAGCCTTATGGTTGTCTCTTTATTGCATAAGATGCAAGCGCCAAATAATTGCTTTACTTTATCGTTATGCGATAGCAATAGTTGCAAGAGCAATAGTTGGCGAGACGACCATGTGACGACACATTGATATAGATCAAGATGATGGAGATCATGGTGTCATGCCGGTGACGATGGAGATCATGACAGTACTTTGGAGATGGAGATCAAAAGGCACAAGATGATGATGGCCATATCATGTTACATATTTTGATTGTATGTGATGTTTATCTTTTATACATCTTATTTTGCTTAGTTCGGCGGTAGCTTTATAAGATGATCTCTCACTAAATTTCAAGGTATAAGTGTTCTCCCTGAGTATGCACCGTTGCGAAAGTTCTTCGTGTTGAGACACCACGTGATGATCGGGTGTGATAGGCTCTACGTTCAAATACAACGGGTGCAAAATAATTGCACACGTGGAATACTCAGGTTAAACTTGACAAGCCTAGCATATATAGATATGGCCTCGGAACACTGGAGACCGAAAGGTCGAGCGTGAATCATATAGTAGATATGATCAACATAAGTGATGTTCACCATTGAAAACTACTCCATCTCACGTGATGATCGGACATGGTTTAGTTGATTTGTATCACGTGGTCACTTAGATGATTAGAGGGGTGTCTATCTAAGTGGGAGTTCTTAAGTAATATGATTAATTGAACTTTAATTTATCATGAACTTAGTCCTGATAGTATTTTGCAAATAATGTTGTAGATCAATAGCTCGCGTTATGGCTTCCCTATGTTTATTTTGATATGTTCCTAGAAAAAAATATGTTGAAAGATGTTAGTAGCAATGATGCGGATTGGATCCATGATCTGATGTTTATCCTCATTGCTGCATAGAAGAATTATGTCCTTGATGCACCGCTAGGTGATAGACCTATTGCAAGAGCAGATGCAGACGTTATGAACGTTTGGCTAGCTCAATATGATGACTACTTGATAGTTTAGTGCACCATGCTTAACAGCTTAGAATTGGGACTTCAAAGACGTTTTGAACGTCATGGACCATATGAGATGTTCCAGGAGTTGAAGTTAATATTTCAAGCAAATACCCGAGTTGAGAGGTATGAAGTCTCTAACAAGTTCTATAGCTAAAAGATGGAGTAGAATCGCTCAACTAGTGAGCATGTGCTCAGATTGTCTGGGTACTACAATCGCTTGAATCAAGTGGGAGTTAATCTTCCAGATAAGATAGTGATTGACAAAGTTCTCTAGTCACCATCACCAAGTTACTAGAACTTCATGATGAACTATAGTATCCAAGGGATGACGAAAATGATTCCCGAGCTCTTCGTGATGCTGAAATCAACGAAGGTAGAAATCAAGAAAGAGCATCAAGTGTTTATGATTGACAAGATCACTAGTTTCAAGAATAGGGCAAAGGGAAAGAAAGGGAACTTCATGTAGAATGGCAAGCAAGTTGTCACTCCCGCGAAGAAGCCCAAAGCTGGACCAAAGCCTGAAACTGAGTGCTTCTACTGCAAAGGAAATGGTCACTGGAAGCGGAAATGCCCTTAATATTTGGTGGATAAGAAGGATGGCAAATTGAACAAGGGTATATTTTGATATACAGGTTATTGATGTGTGCCTTACCAGTGTTTATAGTAGCCCCTGAGTATTTGATACTTGTTCCGTTGCTAAGATTAGCAACTCGAAACAAGAGTTACAGAATAAACAGAGACTAGTTGAAGGGGAAGTGACAACGAGTGTTGGAAGTAGTTCCAAGATTGATATGATCATCATCACACACTCCCTATATTTTCGAGATTAGTGTTAAACCTAAATAAATGTTATTTGATGTTTGCGTTGAGCATAAATATGATAAGATCATGTTTATTGCGATACGATTATTCATCTAAGATAGAGTATAAATTGTTATTCTGTTTACATGAATAAAACCTTCTATGGTCATACACCTAATGGTGATGGTTTATTGAATCTTGATCATAGTGATACACATATTCATAATGTTGATGCCAAAAATGCAAAGTTAATAATGATAGTGCAACTTATTTGTGGCACTGCCGTTTGGGTCATATCGGTGTAAAGCGCATGAAGAAACTACATAAAGATGGATTTTCGGAATCACTTGGTTATGAATCATTTGATGCTTGCGAACCGTGCCTTTTGGGCAAGATGACTAAAACTCCGTTCTCCAGAACAATGGAACGAGCTACTAACTTGTTGGAAATAATACATACCGATGTATGCGGTCCAATGAGTGTTGATGCTCATGGCGGGTATCGTTATTTTCTGACCTTCACAGATGATTTGAGCAGATATGCGTATATCTACTTAATGAAGCACAAGTCTGAAACATTTGAAAAGTTCAAAGAATTTCAGGGTGAAGTGGAGAATCATCGTAACAAGAAAATAAAGTTTCTACAATCTGATCGTAGAGAAGAATATTTGAGTTACGAGTTTGGCCTTCATTTTAAACAATGTGGAATAGTTTCATAGCTCACGCCACATGGAACACCACAGCGTAATGGTGTGTCCGAACGTCGTAATCGCACTTTATTGGATATGGCGCGATCTATGATGTATCTTACCGATTTACCACTATCATTTTGGGGTTATGCATTAGAGATAGCCACATTCACTTTAAATAGGGCACCATCTAAATCCGTTGAGACGACACTGTATGAACTATGGTTTAGCAGTAAACCTAAGCTGTCGTTTCTTAAAGTTTGGAGTTGCGATGCTTATGTGAAAAAGGTTTCAACCTGATAAGCTCGAAACCCAAATCGGGGAAGTGCGTCTTCATAGAATACCCAAAAAAAATTGTTGGGTACACCTTCTATCACAGATCCGAAGACAAAAACATTCGTTGCTAAGAATGGATCCTTTGTAGAGAAGGAGTTTCTCTCGAAAGAAGTGAGTGGGAGGAAAGTAGAGCTTGATAAGGTAATTTGTACCTTCTCCCAAATTGGAAAGTAGTTCATCACAGAAATCAGTTCCAATGATTTCTACACCAATTAGTGAGGAAGCTAATGATGATGATCATGAAACTTCAGATTAAGTTACTACAAAACCTTGTAGGTCTTCCAAAGTACAGTCCGCACCAGAGTGGTACGGTAATCCTGTTCTGGAAGTCATGTTACTAGACCATGATGAACCTACGAACTATGAGGAAGCGATGATGAGCCCAGATTCCGCGAAATGGCTTGAGGCCATGAAATCTGAGATGGGATCCATGTATGAGAACAAACTGTGGATTTTGGTGGAGTTGCCCGATGATCGGCAAGCCAAATTGTATAAATGGATCTTCAAGAGGAAGACAGACGCTGATAGTAGTGTTACTATTTACAAAGCTCGATTTGTCGCAAAAAGGTTTTCGACAAGTTCAAGGTGTTGACTACAATGAGATTTTCTCAACTGTAGCGATGCTTAAGTCTGTCCGAATCATGTTAGCAATTGCCATATTATATGAAATCTGGCAAATGGATGTCAAAACTGCATTCCTTAATGTTTTTTTAGAAAAGAGTTGTATATGATGCAAGCAGAAGGTTTTGTCAATCCTAAAGGTGCTAACAAAATGTGCAAGCTCCAGCGATCCATCTATGGACTGGTGCAAGCATATCAGAGTTGGAATATACGCTTTGATAAGTTTATCAAAGCATATAGTTTTATACAGACTTGCGGTGAAGCCTGTATTTACAATAAAGTGAGTGGGAGCACTACCGCCTTTCTAATAAATATATGTGAGTAACATATTTTTGATTAGAAATGATATAGAATTTTTCAGAAAAGCATAAAGGAGTATTTGAAAGGAGTTCTTTAAAAGAAAGACCTGAGTAAAGCTACTTACATATTGAGCATCAAGATCTATTGAGATAGATCAAGATGCTTGATAAGTTTTTCAATAAGTACATACCTTGTCAAGATTTTGAAATAGTTCAAAATGGAACAGTCAAAGAAAGAGTTCTTGCCTGTGTTGCAAATGTGTGAAATAGAGTAAGACTCAAATCCCGACCACGGCAGAAAATAGAAAAGAGAATGAAAGTCATTCCCTATGCCTCAGTCATAGGTTCTATAAAGTATGCCATGCTATGGACCAGACCTATTGTATACCCTGCCTTGAGTTTGGCAAGGGAGTACAATAGTGATCTAGGAGTATATCACTGGACATTGGTCAAAATTATCCTTAGTGGAATAAGGATATGTTTCTCGATTATGGAGGTTCATCATAAAGGGTTACGTCGATGCAAGTTTTGACACTGATCCAGATGACTCTAAGTCTCAATCTGGATGCATATTGAAAGTGGGAGCAATTAGCTAGAGTAGCTCCGTGCAGAGCATTGTAGACATAGAATATTTGCAAAATACATACAGCTCTGAATGTGACAGACCCGTTGACTAAACTTCTCTCACGAGCAAAAAAGTTATTATTTATGTGATTAACACCCAAAGAGTACTAAGGTACTAATCTAGTGCAAGTGGGAGACTGAAGGAAATATGCCCTAGATGCAATAATAAAAGTTATTATTTATTTCCTTATTTCATGACAAATGTTTATTATTCATGCTAGAATTGTATTAAGTGGAAACTTGATACATGTGTGAATACATAGACAAACAGAGTGTCACTAGTATGCCTCTACTTGACTAGCTCGTTGAATCAAAGATGGTTAAGTTTCCTAGCCATAGACATGAGTTGTCATTTGATTAACGGGATCACATCATTAGGAGAATGATGTGATTGACTTGACCCATTCCGTTAGCTTAGCACTTGATCATTTAGTATGTTGCTATTGCTTTCTTCATGACTTATACATGTTCCTATGACTATGAGATTATGCAACTCCCGTTTACCGGAGGAACACTTTGTGTGCTACCAAACGTCACAACGTAACTGTGTGATTATAAAGGTGCTCTACAGGTGTCTCCGAAGGTACTTGTTGAGTTGGCGTATTTCGAGATTAGGATTTGTCACTCCGATTGTCGGAGAGGTATCTCTGGGCCCACTCAGTAATGCACATCACTATAAGCCTTGCAAGCATTGTAACTAATGAGTTAGTTGCGGGATGATGTATTATGGAACGACTAAAGGAACTTGCCGGTAACGAGATTGAACTAGGTATTAAGATACCGACGATCAAATCTCGGGCAAGTAACATACCGATGACAAAGAGAACAACGTATGTTGTTGCGGTTTGACCGATAAAGATCTTCGTAGAATATGTGGGAGCCAATATGAGCATCCAGGTTCTGCTATTGGTTATTGACCGGAGAAGTGTCTCGATCATGTCTACATAGTTCTCGAACCCGTAGGGTCCGCACGCTTAAAGTTCGATGACAATTATATTATGAGTTTATGTGTTTTGATGTACTGAAGGTAGTTCGGAGTCCCGGATGAGATCGGGTACATGACGAGGAGTCTCGAAATGGTCGAGACGTAAAGATCGATATATTGGACGGCTATATTCGGACATCGGAAAGGTTCCGAGTGATTCGGGTATTTTTCGGAGTACCGGAGAGTTACGGGAATTCGCCGGGGAGTATATGGGCCTTATTGGGATTTAGGGGAAAGAGAGAAAAGAGGCTGGGCGCCCCCCAAGGCCTAAGCCGAATTGGACCAGGGGGAGAGGTTGCGCCCCCCTCCTTCCTTGTCTTCTCTCTCCCCTTTCCTTGACTCCTACTCCTACTACTTGGAAGGGGGGAATCCTACTCCCGGTGGGAGTAGGACTCCTCCTAGGGCGCGCCATAGAGAGGGCCGGCCCTCCCTCTCCTCCACTCCTTTATATACGGGGAGGGGGGCACCCCTTGGAGACACAACAATTGATCCTTGAGATCTCTTAGCCGTGTGCGGTGCCCCCCTCCATTATATTCCACCTCGGTAATATCGTAGCGGTGCTTAGGCGAAGCCCTGCGTCGGTAGCATCATCGACACCGTCATCACGCCGTCGTGCTGATGGAACTCTCCCGCAAAGCTCTGCTGGATCGGAGTTCGTGGGGTGTCATCAAGCTGAACGTGTGCTGAACTCGGAGGTGTCGTACGTTCGGTACTTGGATCAATCGGATCGTGAAGACGTACGACTACATCAACCGCCTTGTGCTAACGCTTGCGCTTTTGGTCTACGAGGGTACATGGACAACACTCTCCCCTCTCGTTGCTATGCATCACCATGATCTTGCGTGTGCGTAGGATTTTTTTTGAAATTACTACGTTTCCGAACAGCAAGATGCTCGGAGCTGCTTGAAGATGCTAGTCTTCGATAGGCTAGGCCTTCCCCTCTATTCTGGCATTCTGCAGTTCAGTCCACAGATACAACCCTTCCATTTGATACCAGTGCATACTTAGTATAGATCTGATGCTTGCGAGTACTTTGGATGAGTACTCACGGTTGCTTTGCTACCCCCCCTTTCCCCTTCTTCCTTCTTTCCGGTTGATGCAACTAGATGGTGGATCCCTGGAGCCAGATGCCACCGCCGATGGATGCTGCTACATGAAGACCGCCGACAACCAGGAGTAGTTAGGAGGTCCCAGGCTGGAGGCCTTGCCTCTTCGATCGTGTTGCTTTTGTGCTAGCCTTCTTAAGGCATCCTTGTTTAACTTAATCTGTACTCAGATATTGCTACTTCCGCTGACTCTTGTGTATCGAGCTTGTATTCGAGCCCTCGAGGCCCCTGGCTTGTAATATAAAGCTTGTATTATTTTGATTTGTGTCTAGAGTTGTGTTGTGATATCTTCCCGTGAGTCCCTGATTTTGATCATACACATTTGCTTATATGATTAGTGTACGATTGAATCGGGGACATCACACAGTAATACGAAACGTAGTGAGCTCGGCCGTCGGATAACTGAAGCGGTATCTGCAAGTGTTCTCCTTTTACAGCATCTCCAACAGCCGCGCTTCGCGCCGCGCGCTAAAAACTAGTTTGCCGCGCGCGCTTCTGTTGGTTTTGCGCGGCCGCCAGCGCTGGCTCCAGCAGCCGCGCTAAAATGCAGCGCACGCCCGCCGCTCCAGCAGCGCGCGCGACTCGCACAAACAACATATACATTTCAAATAGAAGCAAAAATGATCAAACTAACAAAATAAATCAACAATAAATAGTTCAATTTCGTTATTATTACAACCCAAACAAATAGTTTATCGTTCAGTACAACAAATACTGCAATAAACACAACAAATAGTTCATGAACAATACAATGTCGAACGCAGAAATCATGCTCTTTGTCGTCCATGCCATGCCCACCACTCTTCAATCAGATCCTTCTGAAGATCATTGTGCATTGCAGGATGTCGAATGGCATGATAGGAGGCAACAAAACGGGCTACCCTTTCAGCCCTCTGTCGCACTCGCACGGGATATCCCAAGAGCTCATACTGTGAGTAGTCTAAATCTTGGCCACGCTCATTCTCGATGATCATGTTGTGCATGATCACACAAGCGTGGATGATGTATCAAAGCATTTTTTGATCCCAAAATCTAGCCGGTCCTCTCACAATAGCAAATTGGGCTTGCAAAATCCCAAAATCTCTCTCCACATCTTTTCTAGCCGCCGCCTGAGCATTGTGGAAATCAAGATTTTTCTTACCTTCCGGCTTTTTCAACGGCTTCACGAAGGTTTGCCTCTTTGGATAGATACCATCCGCTAGATAATAGCCATAGTTGTACGTACGACCATTTGCTACAAACTGCACCGGTGGCAACTCACCATTTGCAATCTTATTCATCAGTGGTGACTGGTTGACAACATTGATGTCATTCAAAGATCCAGGCATTCCAAAGAATGCATGCCAAATCCAAGTCTCCTGATCGGCCATCGCTTCGAGGATTATAGTGGAACCCTTTTTTTGCCCGTGGAATTGCCCCATGACATGCCTTTGGACAATTCTTCCAACTCCAATGCATGCAATCTATTGAGCCAAGCATGCCAGGAAAGCCGCGAGCATTGTTCATCGCCAACAGCCTTGCGACGTCTTCAGCATTGAGAGATCTCAAATACTCCTCGCCAAACACTTGCACAATTCCCACTGCAAAGCGCTTGACACACATGATGGCTTGGCTCTCACCCATAGCCAAGTGATCATCAACTAGATCAGCCAGGATACCATATGCCAACATACGCAAAGCGACTGTCACCTTCTGAAAGGTGCTATGCCTGAGCTCTCCGGCGGCATTCCTCCTTTGCTGAAAAAACCGGTCATGGCTCGCTAGTTTTTCTGCAATGCGTTTGAACAAGTCGGTGCTCATCCTAAACCGGCGACGAAAATACGACTCCGGGTATGTGGGATTCTCTACGAAATAGTGCCTCATCAATCTGTTATGGGCATCAATCCTATCTCTCCAAATTTTCTGCCGACCCATAATCGAACCACCGTGCTTCAGTTTTTTATTGATATGCATAGCTAGGATCATTGCAAGATCCTCCTCCTCTTCCATATCAAATTCTTCTTCGGAAGAATCATACGACGAACTCATCTACAATGTTCAATACTATACTATAAAAACTACAATTAAAACATGCACCAAATTCATGAAGTTTGAGCAATACATACCTTGTAGGCGTTTTGTCGAACACCTTGCGGGCGCCGAGCGGCAGCGAGCGCTCGGGCGCTGTTCGTCGGAGGACGGACGCGCGCGAGGGCTGGCGGGACTAGAGGGTGGGGGACGGAGAAGCCCCGGCGACGCGGGGAAGCGCCGGAATGGTCGCCGGGGGACGCGGGCGGCAACGGCGACACGACTGGATGGGGGGTGGGGTTGGAGAGCGAGCGCGCGAGAGTCCAGCGCGCGGGAGCGGGCACAACAAATAAGCGGCGCGCGATTGCGTTTCGGCCAGCGCGCTGAACTACATATGCCGCGCGCGCTGTTTTTGCGCGCCCACTGGAGCAATTATACCGGTTGCGCGCGCGCTAAAACATCCAATTTTGCGGCGCGACGCTAGTTTGGCGCGGCTGTTGGAGATGCTCTTATTGAATATATATTTCAACAGTTCATCAGGTTCAATAGGTGGCATTTTCTTCGGCTCACAAAGCCTTTATGGGTGATGGTGTTTCTTCGTCTCCGAAGATGAAGAGTGGCAACGATGGCTGTTGCAGAATTCTACTTCAATAAGTTTTCTTGCAATTGTTTCTGGACATGTGTCCTCTCTCTTTTTCTATCTTGGTTTTCGTGATTTCGTATTGTAATATGACATCTGTTTAATGGTACTAGGTAATTGCCCATGCGTTGCAACGGGGTATATCTGTTCTAATAGTTGAATACCAAGACCAATCTTGTCTTCTTCTTTTTATTTTTCTTTCACCCACTATCTTCATTTCTCCGCCTACTCAATCCAAGCTCGCAACCTTAGTCAATGATGCATCTCGCTCATAATCTATCCCTCCACCCCTCAAACGTACACTTTAATTTTCTAAGGATGACAATGCCTCATATTTTGCTTCTATTATTGGGCATCCAACCAATTCATGTCGCCGTATTACCACAAGACTATAGGTGCATTATATTTGCCACCACATTAGAGGGAAATAATGTCATGGAAATCGATCAATCATAGTCACATGACAAACCGAGTTCTAGTATAGCTTTTGAGCCATTTATTTTTCATATACATTTACTGTAATCAAGTAAGAATAATTAAATAGTGGTTCCTTTTTTAGCAGAAATGTATTCAACGTTGTGAGCATCAATGGCAAGGAACTTTGACCCTTATTAGCTAAGATCTACCCCACGGGCGCTTAAGATATTCAAATACAATGTTGTGTCATTGCTTCAGCTTCATTTAATTGTCATATTCTTTGTAGTACACTTTATCCAAATACAATAGTATGCAATTTAACAATGATTTTTTTTACCAAAAAATTGAACAAAGCTTGTTAAAATCATTTTCATGAACCAAATAAATGCATACTCATCTTATAGTACAAGGAAATTTTGAATTAAGCATTTCTTATAGATTTACAAGTACACTGAAAAGTTCCCGCTGATCACAAAGTTGTTGTGCCGGCCAAGCTCCTCCAGTTTTGGGCTCGCTACCGATGATGCAAAGGTTATCCCTCTGTCCATATTTCATAAACATAATTATGTAGAGATCATGCTTAGCTTCTTCAAATGCTTGCACTAATTAGAATGAGATTTTGTAAAGAAATGTCCAAGTCTTGGATTTAACCATGCTACATGCACGAAAGAGTGAAATTTCTCTGTCGCATCAATCATACATGCATATGTTTCTCAATTAAAAACACAAAAAAACTTATCTCGTTGCCGGAGGTGAATCCTTGTTTCCTGCTGATTGCCATCTCGGAGGAGTTCCATACAATTGCATGAAACAACATGAGATTCTTCACTGAACTTATGCGCTAGTTGTGGTGCAAGAGTCATGGCACGTTCCCTGCTGCAGAAAATATGAAGCATAGTGATCCATTTTCTATTGATAGTGGCGCAATGGACGACACGTTCCGTAGTGCCCCAGCGTTAGGAGGGAGATCGGGAGGAGGGTTGGGGAGAAGATTTTTACTGCATGCAGGAGCTGCACGATTTCCTTGACTGTGTCCGCATGAGATCCTGGTAAACATCACAAAGCTTTCGCCGCGTCACGACCTCAGGCTACCAGCCAAGGGAGACCTCTAGGTGGAAGAGGCACCGGCCATTCACAATTTGATCCACAAGAGTTAGTAGTTCCTCCATGCGAAGCACCAACCACAAAAAAAGGAACAAAGATAATTCACAGTCTAAAGGAAGCACGCACCAAACTCAACAGGATCCGACTGAATTCTTCGTAATGACAGCCTAGTGCACGTTGACGTACTTGATGCAGTCTGCAACCTCCTCGATCTATGGAAGAGCCGCGACGATCTGCTCTAGCGCCAACGCCGGCCGCCTCCTTGAGGCCTTCATCCGCACTCCCTTTACGCGCGGGGCCGGGCGCCTCCTTGAGGCCTTCATCCGCACTCCCCTTTTACGCGTGGTTTGCTTCTAGGATGTTCTTGACACGCTCGAGCATGACGTTCCCGAGACGTCGCTCATTGTCCGCCTCCACGGCAGGACCGGCCTGCGTCTGTGGTAAGATCCCGTATTATGTCGCACCACTTCGTCCATCCCTCCCCTCACGATATATTCCACCCTTCCACCAATTTTCTCCCCTCTTGGTTTTTCATAAAAAAGTATTTTTTACCTGGCCGGACTAACCCAATCTTTGGTAACACAATCAATTTGCCTGTGGTAATCAATCTCTTCTTTGGTAATGCAACTCACGCAATAAATTTATGTATGCTATAATGGCCCTCCCTCCTCTCTCGTATTTTCCATCCATGCGCTGCAATCTACGTGACAGGGGAGAAAATTGATTGAAAGAAGGAAGGAAATTGATGACCATTTCATTGAAATAAGGAAGGAGAGTTTGATCACCGTTTGATTGAAAAAAGGAAAGAGTTTGATGACCGTCATGAATGAATTGATTGTGTCTGGTTATCTTACGTGATGTGGATAAAACCGGCAACCGGCAGGGAGAAAACCGGTGGAGGGGGGAAAGAAAATCGCTACAGGGGAGCGTACGAGAGGTCGGACGAAGAGCGGGCGACGTAAGAGGAGAAACGGAAAGCTCCGTTTCTTTTAGGTACTGTAGTTGTAGTAGTAGAGAAGATATATGAAATTTCTAAAAAAAAAAGGTTCAGTAGGTGGCCCGACAATGTCCTCCGCCAGCCGCCGCCGCGCCTCCTCCCTCTCCGGCGAGCCGGGCTCGTTTCCTCCTCCTCGGAGACCCCCTCTGCCCAGCATCTCGTCGTCCCGTTTTCGCGACATGTTTTTCCTTTTGGAAACCGCTGCTGCTTGCTCCCATCCCGCATCTGTTCCATGGAGTCCTGCCCGGTTTCCTCTCGGAGCAGGCTCCGCTCCTGGCGGCGCCGATGCGGTCTCCTTAGCTCAGCGTCCCACCCTGTTACACCCGAATCCAAACTGAGCTTTCGGGAGGGAGCGGGACTCCTCGCGTTGTTCGGATTCAATCCGAAATCGTGCGAGAGGCACATACCTGGGCGGTGCCCTTGGTTCGTCGTCGCTGGTCTCGACCCCAGGTGCCGTCGTCCCGCGTGATGGCGCTGCTGCCGCTCCAGCGGCTCCTGTCCCTGCGACGGGGTCGGCGCCGCCGGCGAACCCGAGCCCGCGGTAAGCCATCTCTCACCACCCTCGCGTTCACATTACTAATACATAACTTGTGCAGCACAGTAGTACTGTATTAATGTATGCCTCCACGTTCTCAATACAACAAGACGCTAGGAATATGTATGCCCATGGAACCACCACCAAAAAGTCATGAGAGGTCAGAAAAATCGACATCATTGATACACGATGCATCTACCTAACCTTGCCACAAAATTTGAAGCTGAAATTCGGTACACGGCTATGAATAGTACCGGTAGATTTGAGTTTGATAATATTCACAGCCATAAATTTCCCTTTTCTGTTTCTTGGGTTGTGGATCAAATCTGGACATGAATTTTGTGAGGGACATGGTAGATGCATCTTGTATCAATATTGTCAAGTTTGCTCGATTTTTTAGGAACTTTTTTGGCTCTGGTACTGTGTGTAGCTAGCAGGGAAGCGCTAATAAAAAGGAGGAAGCACTAAATATGTTTTCAGTAGACAATGTGTTTCGTAGCTGCCGTGAATTCGGAGGTGAAACCCAGGACGGAGGAGAGCAATGATGACTTGGCTGATGGGATCAACTATAGTGTTCTTTTGGATCCTATAATATTGACTCATTCGTGTGGATTTTTCAATTGATCTGTCTCTTAAATTGAAACTTATGTTCTTCTGCAAAAGTTGCATAATAATTGAAACGGAACTAGTGTTTGCGCTCGTACCCTTGGATTGTTTTCTTGTGTTAATTTCCATGCATGATGTGTTGCAGGTACATCGATTGTGGCTAAAAGAAAAGGCTCACCCTGTCAACAAGGTGATAGTTCTCAAGATGGCAAAAGAATGAGATTTTCAGGGCCAGACCTTCCAATGGTAAGCATAAATATAAAGTTGCTGATAATGAAAGGTTTATATTGTTATATGTTTGTTTTGATCACTCCAATAGTCATGGGTACTCTTTTGCACAAATTGTTACGAACAGATCTTTCAATACTTTACTACTTTTTTACCATGACAGTAAAGATTAAACTGTAGCTTTGTCAGAAGCCAGTCATCATATATACTTCTCACATCTGGCATACACAGTTTAACTAAAATCACATCATTCAAAACTACGACACCTTTGCCTTACTTACCGCAGCTCTTCACTTTCGACTTAAAAACCAAATTGTTTTCCCATTTGCGCAGACTTAACTTTCCACATTCTGACTAGTTGGGTTCATCATGAAACCTTTTACCTGATCCTTGTGTCAGAACATATTTCAGGCATGATTGCAGTGGCAATGTGTCACATGGGTATTTCTACTCCCTAGCCTAACTACAGATTTTTCTTCCAGAAGACATGATTATTTCACTTGAGACAAATAGTGCTAATGAATGGAATAGGACAAAAATGCCAACTATCTCCCTAGATTTTTTATGCCAAAGTTTTGACCAATCCAAACTTTCCTCTGAAATTCACATCTCTATCTGTACTTGGGACGTTTCTTTCTTTTCCCCATGTCATGCAATTTTTTTTATCCCTATGACCGCAATCTCTAGAGTCTTCTTTGCTGGAGTAGTGATTTTTTGTCACTGGCATTCATGGATTCTTTATAAATGTACAAATCTCATTGCTCTTTTGCCTATTACCCCCTCCGTCCCAAAATAAGTGTCTCAAGCTTAGTAAAATTTATACTAAAGCTAGTACAAAGTTGAGACACTTATTGTGGGAGGGACGTAGTATTTATGAAAACCAAAATTCCATACATAATGTTTGAAGCTGCTCTTGTATATTTAGATATATCTTACTGATAAGGGATAGGGGCTGTGATGTTCATTTCAAGGAAAAGAGAAATAAAGTCAGGCCCGATGGGGCTACACACCGAGGACACCAACATTGACGGGATGCACTGACACATATGAAACCCCAAGGACATTTACCTGGAACCTACAACAGTTAAATTTCGCTGATGCTTACACGTTGAACTCTAGTTTCTCTGTTTCTGTATCATGAAAAAGGCAACAAATTTAGAAATTCGATCAAATATTGGTTGTTGAATAAAATTAGCATGCATATTCAGACGTTCACTAAAAAAAATGCACATTCGGGCAAAGAATTGGGAGTGTTCTCAGCTTTGATATGTTGAGCCTACTTTTCTAGATTGTGTCGTAATGTAATTAATTTTCTGAACGAATAAAATAGTATCCTTTCGATTTTTGCTGGTTTCATAATTCACACTAGAGCGTCGGTTTCACTATATGCATTTTTCTAGAACAAGCAATAACACTATTGGGGTATAACTGACACTTTACGAAATCCATTAGTGACACTGTCAGGGAAAACACCTGAAAACACCTCTCGGTGTTAAAATGCTTGATTTAATTTCCTTCTAAAAAAGGGCAGCCCGGTGCTCGTAGCTCCCGCTTGCGCAGGGTCCGACCACTTTGGGTCTTTTTTACGCAGCTTTTCCCTACATTTCTGTAAGAGTCTGTTTCCACGACTTGAACGTGACCTCATGGTCACAAGGCAACAGCTTTACCGCTGGCTCCCCTTCCCTTGATTTAATTTCCTTTGCATTATTCAAATATGTCGTACATCACACTTTACGCAGAGCACCTGGGATTTCATGTTAGTTCATATCGTCCTATTTTTACTCGAGTTAAAGGAGCCACTTTCCAATACAATTCAGTGTTAATGACTTAACGTTTCTCCCATTATCTTGTTTGCAGGATGTCTGGCATCATATACATTCCCTACTGCCAATGAGAGAGGCTGCCCGAGCTAGCTGCTTGTCTCGTGCATTTCAATATTTCTGGAGATGCTACCCCAACCTCACCTTTAGTAAGAGTACAATGGGCCTGAATGAACCAAAATCTCCTTTTCACCCGAAGTGGACAGATGGACAGAATTTTGTTCTCGTCAACAGAACTGACCAAATTATGAAAAACCATTTGGGCACTGGCATTAAGACATTCACGTTTCAATACTATGGTTCTTGCTTTGACACCAGTAAGCTTGACACCAGTAAGCTTGACAGTTGGCTTCAGATTGCTGTTACTTCAGGGGTTGAAAAACTCGAGATTTCACTCTCTCTAGGATACAAGTCAGAGCACTACAACTTCCCATGCACGCTTTTATTCTCTAGGAGTGGAGGAAACTCGATTCGGGGTCTTCACCTCAGCGGATGTGCCTTCCGTCCCATGGCTGGACTTGGTTGCTTGACAAGGCTTCATCTGTATTGTGTGCATATTACCGAAGATGAGTTAGGGTGCTTTCTTTCCAATTCTTTTGCTTTGGAGGAACTGGATCTCATGGAGTGCAGTGACATCATTCGCCTCAAGATACCTTGCCTGCTACACCGGCTCAGCAAGCTGGATGTGGAGTCTGATCGCGAGGCACTGAAAGTTATAGAGAATAAAGCTCCAAATCTCCGCACTGTTAGTATCTCTAGTTACGTAGCACACCATTCTATTGGAGATTCATTGCGGGTGAAGGACCTTGAAATGCACTGTTCGTCTGAGTTTAACCTCGTTCATCATGTTTGTGCCAAGCTTCCAGCAAGTATGCCAAATCTTGAAATTCTTCGCATTTCTTCGGTTGGTGAGGTACGTTCATAACTTCTTGATTTGATCGTTAGATGCCGGTGTCATTGATATAACAGTACTCATGCGCTGGATATAATTACTGCATATCTGTGCAGATGTTCAGCGTACCATCAGCACCTCTCAAATTCCTCCACCTCAAGCACTTGGATATTTATCTTGATGTTGAAAGTGAGGCATTTTCCCCAAATTCAGATTATTTTTCTCTAGTCTTTCTTTTGGATGCCTGTCCTATCTTGGAGAATTTCAAGCTGGAAGTAAGTCACTTATCTTGCATATCTCTTACCAATGGTGCATAGAAATAATAATTAATCAAGCATGGTGTTCCTAACTTCCTGTGCAGCTTATGCATGCTCGCATGAAGCATGTTTCAGTCCTTGAAGATTCCTCTCATCTGAGGCAGATGCCGGGACTCTGCCATGGCAACATCAAGAAGGTGGAGATCATCGGCTTCTGCTCCGCGAAGAGCATGGTCGAGCTAACCTGCTGTATTCTTGAGAATGCAACATCGCTCGAGTGCCTTACATTGGACACCATCGCATTTGGTACTGAAAATGATGATGTAGATGCTTCTAGTCTGGATATACACAAATCAGGTAGTAAATGCTTGCGCATAGGCAGGCATATGGTCGCGGAAGCCCACAGAGCGGTCTTGGCTATCGAAAGACACATTGCGGGGAAAGTTCCCTCCACGGTCAAGTTAAATGTTATCAAGCCCTGCAGCCGTTGCCATATTGTTAAACAACGATGATCATCCAAAGCTATAACAACTATCTAGTGTTTATAGTTACCAATGAAAAAAGAACCATTAAGTGTTCAAGTGTTGCAAAATTATACTTTTTCTCTTTCTCTCTTGAATGAACTAGCAGAACTGTGCAGTTTGTTGTGTAATAGTACAATCAGGTCACATATAAATGTATTGGTTGTGATTAAGCTATGTATTCATGGTCATAATTCAAGACCACTGTGCTGATTGTGTGTCCAGCTCTGTTTCATTTACTTCCACTGGGGTAACTAACTTGTGTTTTTTCTGTACCCTGGGGCACATGTTAAGGCATCTCATCTCAGGGGGAGTCCCGCGCTACTGCGCTAGTACCACCAGAGAATCCGGAGCTCTAAAGCTTCACGCATTTGTCACCGGAGTCGAGAGTATTTAAATGCATGAGAAACAGAATACTGCTGCATTTGGTTCATTTATTGTCATCTGAGCTTGTGTTTCTACCTGTGGCAAAGTAGGATACGTATCAATCTCACTAGGGCTTTCCTGTGCTTCCTTTCGCTTAGTTTGAGTGGATTGAGGTGGCAGTGATTTTAGAACGATGCTCATAGTTGATAATTGCTTGCCTAGATCAGCTATACAACCTTTGTACCCCCACCTACTTGATCCGAGATCTCGCCTTGTTTAGAACTGATGGATGTGACATAATATATGTCTAAAGCTTGGTGACATCAGTACGAAGAGCAGTTGATTCCTGAAATCTCACGAATTCGTCCTTCATAGAGGGGACCTCTTGCAAGTCTGCATCATCTAGGGTCTCGCCGGCACGCCCCATCACCTTGATATGAAGGAGGAAGGTATTTTACCACTAGATTACTAGCAACCTAGCCTCTAATTCAGATCCTGAAGCCGCCTTGCTCCAAGCCACAAATGATACATGATCAACAACGAACTCGGGATTTTACCGCCAAGGAAATCCTCGTAGGCAACCGATTTGCACTGCTGATCTGCATCCGAATGAAATCGCTACCGCCACAGCGCCACCGCCAAACAGAGGGGACGGGATTGGGTGAGATTTTACGGCCGCAGGGAGAACCAACAATCGAAAACGCCGCCGAGGATCTTTTTTTTTCTCTGGATGTCAATTTTTTAGATCCTAATTTGATGAGAATTTTATATGAACTAATGAAATCCGATCAAGTACGTATGATCTACGGTCAAATCCAAAGGACTATGATGTATATATTCAACTGTGAGAGTTTGTATGTGTTCTACCCATACGGTAGAACTGGGGAGTTGGTCGAATGATCCAAAACCCTAGCCATAGCCTGACTCTTTATAGGCGCACTTTCTTTTTTGACAATCAATATCGTGATATATTTATAGTAGCGAATTGTACATGGTAGAGACACATGACCTAACTACAGTGATTACAAAATAAAGTCTAAAAAACTAGCAAATCTTTGAGATCTTCAAACTCTTTCTTCTTCCATGACACAACCTTATACATTTTTTCGCTTATACGCAAAGCTTGCGTATCATTTTATTGATAGAAGAAGTTAAGAGTGAGTACCGAGGGGGTGGGGGGTGGGTACAACGCATGACATGAACGCAAGAGGCGTGAACATGACGACTAGAGCAGAGGGACCTGTGATGCCCAGCCCAAACAAAAAAAACATGGGTAAACTCGCCACCGTGGGACGCGACCCAAACCGAACCAACAAGACAACCGACATCATCGAATCTACCACCGAGGACACCACGAGCAAACAAGACAACACCTTCATGAAGGAGAACGACACCGGGATGCCGTCGACATCCGATTCGTAAAACCGAACCTAGGGTTTTCCTTGATGCTCGAAGTGTTGGGGAACGTAGTAATTTCAAAAAATTCCTACGCACATGCAAGATCATGGTGATGCATAGCAACGAGAGGGGAGAGTGTGTCCACGTACCCTCGTAGACCATAAGCGTAAGCGTTAGCACAACGCGGTTGATGTAGTCGTACGTCTTCACGATCCGACCGATCAAGTACCGAACGCACGGCACCTCCGAGTTCAGCACACGTTCAGCTCGATGACGTCCCTTGAACTCCGATCCAGCCGAGCTTTGAGGGAGAGTTCCGTCAGCACGACGGCGTGGTGACGGGGATGATGTTCTACCGATGCAGGGCTTCACCTAAGCACCGCTACGATATTATCGAGGTGGATTATGGTGGAGGGGGGCACCGCACACGGCTAAGAGATCCAAGGGATCAATTGTTGTAACTAGAGGTGCCCCCCTGCCCCCATATATAAAGGAGGGAGGGAGAGGCCGGCCCTAGAGGGGGCGCGCCAAGTGTGGGGAGTCCTATTAGGACTCCCAAGTCCTAGTAGGATTCCCCTTTCCTTTCC
Source organism: Triticum dicoccoides (assembly GCF_002162155.2). Taxonomy (NCBI): domain Eukaryota; kingdom Viridiplantae; phylum Streptophyta; class Magnoliopsida; order Poales; family Poaceae; genus Triticum; species Triticum dicoccoides. The sequence continues at coordinate 464,518,561 of NC_041389.1, read as the reverse complement.
GGAGTAGGAGAGAAGGAAAGAGGGGGAGAGGGAGAAGGAAAAGGGGGCTGCACCCCTTGTCCAATTCGGACTAGAGGGGGGGGGGGGCTCCTTCCTTTTGGCCTCTCTCCTCTATTCCCGTATGGCCCAATAAGGCCCATATACTCCCCGGCGAATTCCCGTAACTCTCCGGTACTTCGAAAAATACCTGAATCACTCGGAACCTTTCCAAAATCCGAATATAGTCATGCAATATATCAATCTTTACGTCTCGACCATTTCGAGACTCCTCGTCATGTCCCCGATCTCATCTGGGACTCTGAACTACCTTCGGTACATCAAAACACATAAACTCATAATATAACCGTCATCGAACTTTAAGCGTGCGGACCCTACGGGTTCGAGAACTATGTAGACATGACCGAGACACGTCTCCGGTCAATAACCAATAGCGGAACCTGGATGCTCATATTGGCTCCCACATATTCTACGAAGATCTCTATCGGTCAAACCGCATAACAACATACGTTGTTCCCTTTGTCATCGTTATGTTACTTACCCGAGATTCGATCGTCGGTATCTCAATACCTAGTTCAATCTCATTACCAGCAAGTATCTTTACTCGTTCCGTAATACATCATCCTGTAACTAACTCATTAGTTACAGTGCTTGCAAGGCTTATAGTGATGTGCATTACCGAGTGGGCCCAGATATACCTCTCCGACAATCGGAGTGTCAAATCCTAATCTCGAAATACGCCAACCCAACAAGTACCTTCGGAGACACTTGTAGAGCACCTTTATAATCACCCAGTTACGTTGTGACGTTTGGTATCACACAAAGTGTTCCTCCGGTAAACGGGAGTTGCATAATCTCATAGTTATAGGAACATGTATAAGTCATGAAGGAAGCAATAGCAACATACTGAATGATCAAGTGCTAAGCTAACGGAATGAGTTAAGTCAATCACATCATTCTCCTAATGATGTGATCCTATTAATCAAATGACAACTCATGTCTATGGTTAGGAAACTTAACCATCTTTAATTAATGAGCTAGTCAAGTAGAGGCATACTAGTGACACTATGTTTGTCTATGTATTCACACATGTATTATGTTTTCGGTTAATACAATTCTAGCATGAATAATAAACATTTATCATTAAATAAGGAAATAAATAATAACTTTATTATTGCCTCTAGGGCATATTTCCTTCAGTCTCCCACTTGCACTAGAGTCAATAATCTAGTTCACATCGCCATGTGATTTAGCACAAATATTCACATCTGTATGTGATTAATACCCATAGTTCACATCGTCATGTGATCAACACCCAAAGGATTTACTAGAGTCAATAATCTAGTTCACATCGCTATGTGATTAACACCCAAAGAGTACTAAGGTATGATCATGTTTTGCTCGTGAGAGAAGTTTAGTCAACGGGTCTGTAACATTCAGAGCCGTATGTATTTTGCAAATATTCTATGTCTACAATGCTCTGAACGGAGCTACTCTAGCTAATTGCTCCCACTTTCAATATGTATCCAGATCGTTGTAAAAGCTTGCACCGATGTAACTCTTTACAACGGGCTCTTTTATCACCTCCATAATCGAGAAATATTTCCTTAGTTCTCACTAAGGATATTTTTGACCACTGTCCAGTGATCTACTCCTAGATCAAAATTGTACTCCGTTACCAAACTCAGAGCAAGGTATACAATAGGTCTGGTACACAGCATAGTATACTTTATAGAACCTATGACTGAGGCATAGGGAATGACTTTTCATTCTTTCCTATTTTCTGCCATGGTCGGGTTTTTGAGTCTTACTCAACTTCACACCTTGCAACACAGGCAAGAACTCCTTCTTTGACTGTTCCACTTTGAATTACTTCAAAATCTTATCAAGGTATGTACTCATTGAAAAATCTTATCAAGCGTCTTGATCTATTTCTATATATCTTGATGCTCAATGTGTAAGCAGCTTCACCGAGGTCTTTCTTTGAAAAACTCTTTTCAAATGCTCCTTTATGCTTTCTAGAAAATTCTACATTATTTCCGATCAACAATATGTTATTCACATATACTTATCAGAAATGTTGTAGTGCTCCCACTCACTTTCTTTTAAATACAGGCTTCACCGCAAGTCTGTATAAAACTATATGCTTTGATCAACTCATCAAAGCGTATATTCCAACTCCGAGATGCTTGCACTAGTCCATAGATGGATCACTAGGGCTTGCACATTTTGTTAGCACCTTTAGGATTGATAAAACCTTCTGGTTGCATCATATACAACTCTTCTTTAATAAATCCATTAAGGAATGTAGTTTTGACAGTCATTTGCCAGATTTCATAAAATGTGGCAATTGCTAACATGATTCGGACAGACTTATGCATCGATACGAGTGAGAAAATCTCATTGTATTCAACACCTTGAACTTGTCGAAAAACCTTTTGCGACAAGTCGAGCTTTGTAGATAGTAACACTACTATCAGCGTCCGTCTTCCTCTTGAAGATCCATTTATTTTCTATGGCTTGTCGTTCATCGGGCAAGTCCACCAAAGTCCACACTTTGTTCTCATACATGGATCCAATCTCAGATTTCATGGCCTCAAGCCATTTCGCGGAATCTGGGCTCATCATCGTTTCCTCATAGTTCATAGGTTCGCCACGGTCAAGTAACATGACCTCCAGAATAGGATTACCGTACCACTCTGGTGCGGATCTTACTCTGGAAGACCTACGAGGTTCTGTAGTAACTTAATCTGAAGTTTCATGATCATCATCATTAACTTCCTCACTAATTGGTATAGGAATCACTGGAACTGATTTCTGTGATGAACTACTTTCCAATTCGTGAGAAGGTACAATTACCTTATCAAGTTCTACTTTCCTCCTGCTCACTTCTTTCAAGAGAAACTCCTTATCTAGAAAGGATCCATTTTAGCAACGAATATCTCGCCTTCGGATCTGTGATAGAAGGTGTACCCAACAGTTTCCTTTGGGTATTCTATGAAGACACACTTCTCCGATTTGGGTTCGAGCTTATCAGGTTAAAACTTTTTCACATAAGCATCGCAGCTCCAAACTTTAAGAAACGACAACTTTGGTTTCTTGCCAAACCACAGTTCACAAGGCGTCGCCTCAACGGATTTTGATGGTGCCCTATTTAAAGTGAATGCAGCTGCCTCTGATGCATAACCCCAAAATGATAGTGGTAAATTGGTAAGATCATAGATCGCACCATATCCAATAAAGTGCGGTTACGACGTTCGGACACACCATAACGCTTTGGTATTCCAGGTGGCGTGAGCTGTGAAACTATTCCACATTGTTTTATATGAAGGCCAAACTCGTAACTCAAATATTCATTTCCATGATCAGATCGCAGAAATTTTCTTGTTACGATGATTTTCCACTTCACTCTGAAATTCTTTGAACCTTTCAACTATTTCGGACTTATGTTTCATCAAGTAGATATACCCATATCTGCTCAAATCATCTGTGAAGGTCAGAAAATAACGGTACTCTCCATGAGCCTTAATACTCATTGGTCTGCATACATCAGTATGTATTATTTCCAATAAGTTAGTTGCTCGCTCCATTGTTCCGGAGAACGGAGTCTTAGTCATCTTGCCCATAAGGCATGGTTCACAAGCATCAAGTGATTCATAATCAAGTGATTCCAAAATCCCATCAGCATGGAGTTTCTTCATGCGCTTTACACCAACATGACCTAAACGGCAGTGCCACAAATAAGTTGCACTATCATTATCAACTTTGCATCTTTTGGCATCAATATTATGAATATGTGTATCACTACGATCGAGATCCAACAAACTATTTTCATTGGGTGTATGACCATCGAAGGCTTTATTCATGTAAATAGAACAACAATTATTCTCTGACTTTAAATGAATAACCGTATTGCAATAAACATGATCAAATTATATTCATGCTCAACACAAACGCCAAATAATATTTATTTAGGTTTAACACTAATCCCAAAAGTATAGGGAGTGTGCGATGATGATCATATCAATCTTGGAACCACTTCCAACATACATCGTCACTTCACCCTCAACTAGTCTCTGTTTATTCTGTAACTCCTGTCTCGAGTTACTAATTTTTAGCAACCGAACAAGTATCAAATACTCAGGGGCTACTATAAACACTAGTAAGGTACACATCAATAACCTGTATATCAAATATACCCTTGTTCACTTTGCCATCCTTCTTATCCACCAAATATTCAGGTCATTTCCGCTTCCAGTGACCATTTCCTTTGCAGTAGAAACACTCAATTTCAGGCTTTGGTCCAGCTTTGGGCTTCTTCATGGGAGTGACAACTTGCTTGTCATTCTACTTGAAGTTCCCTTTCTTTCCCTTTGCCCTTTTCTTGAAACTAGTGGTCTTGTAGATCATCAACACTTTGATGCTCTTTCTTGATTTCTACCTTCGTCGATTTCAACATCACGAAGAGCTCGGGAATCGTTTTTGTTATCCCTTGTATACTATAGTTCATCACGAAGTTCTACTAACTTGGTGATGGTGACTAGAGAACTCTGTCAATCACTATCTTATCTGGAAGATTAACTCCCACTTGATTCAAGCGATTGTAGTACCCAGACAATCTGAGCACATGCTCACTTGTTGAGCAATTCTCCTCCATCTTTTAGCTATAGAACTTGTTGGAAACTTCATATCTCTGAACTCGGGTATTTGCTTGAAATATTAACTTCAACTCCTGGAACATCTCATATGGCCCATGACGTTCAAAACATCTTTGAAGTCCCGATTCTAAGTCGTTAAGCATGGTGCACTAAACTATCAAGTAGTCATCATATTGAGCTAGCCACACGTTCATAACATCTGCATCTGCTCCTGCAATAGGTCCGTCACCTAGCGGTGCATCGAGGACATAATTCTTCTGTGCAGCAATGAGGACAATCCTCAGATCACGGATCCAATCTGCATTATTGCTACTAACATCTTTCAACACAGTTTTCTCTAGGAACATATCGAAATAAACATATGAAAGCAACAATGCGAGCTATTGATCTATAACATAATTTGCAAAATACTACCAGGACTAAGTTCATGATAAATTTAAGTTCAATTAATCATATTACTTAAGAACTCCCACTTAGATAGACATCCCTCTAATCATCTAAGTGACCACGTGATCCAAATCAACTAAATCATAACCGATCATCAAATGAAATGGAGTAGTTTTCAATGGTGAACCTCATTATGTTGATCATATCTACTATATGATTCACGCTCAACCTTTCGGTCTCAGTGTTCCGAGGCCATATCTGCATATGGTAGGCTCGTCAAGTTTAACCTGAGTATTCTGCGTGTGCAAAACTAGCTTGCACCCGTTGTAGATGGACGTAGAGCTTATCACACCCGATCATCACGTGGTGTCTAGGCACGACGAACTTTGGCAACGGTGCATACTCAAGGAGAACACTTTTATCTTGAAATTTAGTGAGAGATCATCTTATAATGGTACCGTCAATCAAAGCAAGATAAGATGCATAAAAGATAAACATCACATGCAATCAATATAAGTGATATGATATGGCCATCATCATCTTGTGCCTTTGATCTCCATCTCCAAAGCACCGTCATGATCACCATCGTTACCGGCGCGACACCTTGATCTCCATCGTAGCATCGTTGTCGTCTCGCCAACTATTGCTTCTACGACTATCGCTACCGCTTAGTGATAAAGTAAAGCAATTACAGGGCGATTGCATTGCATATAATAAAGCGACAACCATATGGCTCCTGCCAGTTGCCGATAACTCGGTTACAAAACATGATCATCTCATACAATAAAATATAGCATCACGTCTTGACCATATCACATCACAACATGCCCTGCAAAAACAAGTTAGACGTCCTCTACTTTGTTGTTGCAAGTTTTACGTGGCCGCTACGGGCTGAGCAAGAACCGTTCTTACCTACGCATCAAAACCACAACGATAGTTCGTCAAGTTAGTGCTGTTTTAACCTTCTCAAGGACTGGGCGTAGCCACACTCGGTTCAACTAAATTTGGAGAAACTGACACCCGCCAGCCACCTATGTGCAAAGCATGTCGGTAGAACCAGTCTCGCGTAAGCGTACGCGTAATGTCGGTCCGGGCCGCTTCATCCAACAATACCGTCGAACCAAAGTATGACATGCTGGTAAGCAGTATGACTTGTATCGCCCACAACTCACTTGTGTTCTACTCGTGCATATAACATCTACGCATAAAACCAGGCTCGGATGCCACTGTTGGGGAACGTAGTAATTTCAAAAAAATTCCTATGCACATGCAAGATCATGGTGATGCATAGCAACGAGAGGGGAGAGTGTGTCCACGTACCCTCGTAGACCATAAGCGTAAGCGTTAGCACAACGCGGTTGATGTAGTCGTACGTCTTCACGATCCGACCGATCAAGTACCGAACGCACGGCACCTCCGAGTTCAGCACACGTTCAGCTCGATGACGTCCTTTGAACTCCGATCCAGCCGAGCTTTGAGGGAGAGTTCCGTCAGCACGATGGCGTGGTGACGGGGATGATGTTCTACCGATGCAGGGCTTCACCTAAGCACCGCTACGATATTATCGAGGTGGATTATGGTGGAGGGGGGCACCGCACACGGCTAAGAGATCCAAGGGATCAATTGTTGTAACTAGAGGTGCCCCCCTGCCCCCATATATAAAGAAGGGAGGGAGAGGCCGGCCCTAGAGGGGGCGCGCCAAGTGTGGGGAGTCCTACTAGGACTCCCAAGTCCTGGTAGGATTCCCCTTTCCTTTCCGGAGTAGGAGAGAAGGAAAGAGGGGGAGAGGGAGAAGGAAAAGGGGGCTGCACCCCTTGTCCAATTCGGACTAGAGGGGGGGGGGCGCCTCCTTCCTTTTGGCCTCTCTCCTCTATTCCCGTATGGCCCAATAAGGCCCATATACTCCCCGGCGAATTCCCGTAACTCTCCGGTACTTCAAAAAATACCCGAATCACTCGGAACCTTTCCAAAATCCGAATATAGTCATGCAATATATCAATCTTTACGTCTCGACCATTTCGAGACTCCTCGTCATGTCCCCGATCTCATTTGGGACTCCGAACTACCTTCGGTACATCAAAACACATAAACTCATAATATAACCGTCATCGAACTTTAAGCGTGCGGACCCTACGGGTTCGAGAACTATGTAGACATGACCGAGACACGTCTCCGGTCAATAACCAATAGCGGAACCTGGATGCTCATATTGGCTCCCACATATTCTACGAAGATCTCTATCGGTCAAACCGCATAACAACATACATTGTTCCCTTTGTCATCGTTATGTTACTTACCCGAGATTCGATCGTCGGTATCTCAATACCTAGTTCAATCTCATTACCAGCAAGTATCTTTACTCGTTCCGTAATACATCATCCTGTAACTAACTCATTAGTTACAGTGCTTGCAAGGCTTATAGTGATGTGCATTACCGAGTGGGCCCAGATATACCTCTCCGACAATCGGAGTGACAAATTCTGATCTCTAAATACGCCAACCCAACAAGTACCTTCGGAGACACTTGTAGAGCACCTTTATAATCACCCAGTAACGTTGTGACGTTTGGTAGCACACAAAGTGTTCCTCCGGTAAATGGGAGTTGCATAATCTCATAGTTATAGGAACATGTATAAGTCATGAAAAAAGCAATAGCAACATACTGAACGATCAAGTGCTAAGCTAACGGAATGGGTTAAGTCAGTCACATCATTCTCCTAATGATGTGATCCCATAATCAAATGACAACTCATGTCTATGGTTAGGAAACTTAACCATCTTTGATTAACGAGCTAGTCAAGTAGAGGCATACTAGTGACACTATGTTTGTCTATGTATTCACACATGTATTATGTTTTCGGTTAATACAATTCTAGCATGAATAATAAACATTTATCATGAAATAAGGAAATAAATAATAACTTTATTATTGCCTCTAGGGCATATTTACTTCACGAAGAGGGGCACAGATAGCAGCCACGACAGCGCCTCCAAGAAGGGGATGACACCCGCACCGCAGGTGTCGCTGCTGCCAGCATGGAAAGGTCGAGCAAGGATTTCACCTTGGCCAAGTCTGAGCAATCCCAAGCCGTCGGAGCAAAAAAATCAAGGAAGTGGAAGTCTTGTCGGAGGCGGAACCGCCATCGCAGGAAGGGAAGCAATGCCTGCCGTCGAAGGAGGCATCGGGCGCTGCCGAAAGAATGAGCTACGGAACAGGCGGAGAGACGGACAGAGCATGGAGGTGGGCGGGGCAGGCATCCGGGGACGCAGGAGGAGGGGGCTGATGGTGGTCGAAGACCCGGATGAGCTAGGATCCGGAAAGGAGTGCAGATTTGGGCCGTCGGGACCGGAGCTACAGGGACGCTCGACGAGCCAAAGGAGTCGGAAGAGGACGCAGCTCCAGGAGCACACCTGAGTCGAAGCTGCACTGGGATGGATGCCGGCCAACCAAGGATGCCTGGAGGGGGTGGTTGCGGAGCTGCCGAGATGCCGGCAAGTCGGAGGAGTTGGAAGAAGACGCTGCTCGGACGCGAGGAGCGTCGCATCTGGAGCCGCTTCGTCCATTCATGGACGCAGGAAGAGGATGCAGGTCCATGACTGTCGGGGCCATAGCTGCACCTGCAAGGGTAGGGGCGAGGGCTCGCAGGCGTGCCACACACTTGGCCAACATGTTGTAGGAGGCAACCGCCGCCGGGCTACCGCCGAGGACCACCGTGATGAACCACCACCTGGAGCCATGACTCGGGGGGAGGGGGGGGGATCGCGGCGCCCTGAGGGCCAGCCAAACATGCCAAGAAGTCTCGACCTCATCCTCCCAGGATCTGGCGCCGTGGTAGAAGGTGTGCTGGCAGTGGCAGAGACAGGAGGACCAGCAAGGGCCCTACCCCCTAACATCACATAATTAATGCTATTATGCATGTGATTAGTGGATTAATTACTGTTAAATTGATGTAATCTGATGAGCTGGCCCTACACGCCCTGCGCTGGTGCACGGTGGAAGTCAATGTGAATGGCCGAAAGTCAAGCAGTCGAGGCGCCCCACCGCCACCTTTCTAGGAGCCGCGCGGCTTCGCCGATCGCTCCTCTGGTGGCGGCAAGGAGGTGGGGCAGGGTGGGAGGGGGCCGCAGCGGCGTGGCTAGGGTTCCCCCGCCGCCACCGCCGCCAGGGGAGGCGACGTAGAGGTCGTGGGCGGGCATCTCACAATCTTATACTTCAGGCAGTCGTAGAAAAATAACAACGGTATCAAACCACATAACCTGTAAATGCCAACCAGGATACTTAATTACCCGCGGTAGCGGTAAACGGTATTAAAGTAACCGGATGTAAATCAACGTAAAAAAGACTAACCAGAGGTAAATAGTGTATGAGACATCGGATAACTAAAGCGGTATCTGCACCTGTCCCTCCTTTTACCGAATAATTTCAATAGTATCATGAGCTAAGGTTTTTTCCTAACATGGTATCATGAGCTAAAGTTTTTTTTCCGCTGCACCGTCGCCACCAATCTTCTGGCTGGCCGCCGCTGTTCCTGGCACCCGATGTGCCACTCCTTCCCTGCATGTGCTATTGTTCCTCTTCATAGCCACGCTGCTTTTTCCCGGACCGCCACCGAACCAAATCGTCCCAGCAGCCCGTCACCGTTTGTCTTCCACCTAGCTTCCTTGTCTTCTGCAGGCCACTACTACTCACCAAGACCTCAAAGGCCACCAGCGTTGCCATCGGATCCCGTTCCAGGTGCCGGTGCACCGCCACCAATCGCCTATTTGTTCGCTGGTGCGGGAGTGAGCCGCTCCGGCCTTGTCGCCCGCGGGCCTTGTCTCCAGCTGGGTGCTTGCCGCCTCCGCCCGCTCTCCTCTCATCCATATGGCCTAAGTCACTCCGGCTGGTCACCGGCGAGCACACTCGTCCGCTGGTCATTTGCCACTTCTGTCTGTCGGTCTCCTCTGATCTGCCGGCGATCGGGTGGTTTCGTGGCGTTCCACCTGCGTTATACTTGGCGTTCTAACTGTTCCACTCGGGAAGGAGTGGATCGTGTTGACCCAGTGTTTACCCTTTGGGCCTCGTGTGAATTGAGATCGACATGTGAGCTAAAAAAAGAGAGAGAGAAAAAAAGAGAGAGAAAAAATAGTAAAAGAGAAAGAGAGAGAGAGATATTATGTTGGCGGTCTCTGCTCATCGCAGTCCGGTGATTTTTGACGGTGTTCCCTATATTGGTCCCTTCTTGCACATGCGTCGTCGCTTGGTGCTTGGTGCTCGTCCATCTGTGATATTGTCCCCTGCGGCGTCTTCAGCAGGCTATATTGGTCGCTTTTCGTCGACTCTTCTCGTGGCATCTGCCCGCGGTGGTGGTGTCTGCTCTACGTCGACTCCTCTCGTGGCTTTAGCACGCGGCGGTGACTGCTCCACGTCGACTCTCCCAGCGGCTTCCACATGCGGCTCTATGTCGACTCTACACGCGGCTTCCATGAGTGGAGGCGAGTGCTCATCATCGGCAGGTGTTTCTACCTCGACCTCATCCGTCGAGTCCTTGTCTGTGCGTGAGATTGCGCAGCTGCGATGTCTGCTTGTTGCTTGGGAGTGTGCACCGACAGGTTCTGCTGGTTCCGTGACTGACTCTACTGGCATTGAGAAACCACATTCTACTCATTCAGGTACATCCCCATGGATTCTTAATACAGGAGCATCTTTTCATATGACTTGTGATTCTTCCACTTTGACCTCTGTTCAACCTGCCGAGTCTCCTGTCCGTGTCCTTACAGCTGATGGCACTCCCCTCCCCATAGCTAGTCGAGGCACTCTTAACACTTCTTCATTTCATGTTCGCTCTGTCGCTCATGTTCCTCGACTTACCATGCAGCTCATATCTGGTGGTCAGATTGTTGACTCTAGTTGTAGGGTCATTCTCGATTTTGATTCGTGTTCTGTTCAGGATCGTCGCACGGGTGCTCTGCTTGGTGCTGGACCTCGACGCTCTGATGGTCTCTGGGAGCTTGACTGGCTTCGTCTTCCCTCCGCTGCCATTGACGCTAGTCTTGCAGCCCCTGTTGCTGCATCTACCAGCTCTTTTCAACAGTGGCATCATCATCTTGGGCATTAATGTGGTTCTCGTCTCTCATCGTTGGTTCATCATGGTGTTCTAGGGTCTGTCTCTGGTAACGCTTCATTTGATTGTCTGGGATGTAGGCTCGGTAAGCAGATTTAGCTACCCTATCCTCACAGCGAGTCAGTGTTAGAACGCCCCTTTGATCTCGTTCACTCTGATGTTTGGGGTCCGGCTCCCTTTGCTTCGAAAGGGGGTCATCGCTACTATATAATCTTTATAGATGATTTTTCTCGATACACTTGGATCTATTTCATGTCTTCTCATAGTGAGGTCTTATCTATATACAAAAAATTTGCTGCCATGGTTCATACCTAGTTTTCCACTCCTATTCGTGTTTTTCGCGCAGAATCAGCTAGTGAGTATATCTCCCATGCGCTGCGAGGATTCCTTGCCGAGCAGGGTACTCTTACTCAGTTCTCTTGTCCTGGTGCTCATGCTCAGAATGGTGTGGCTGAGCGCAAGCATCGTCACCTTCTTGAGACGACGCGTGCGATGATGATCGCCGCCTCCCTTCCACCTCACTTCTGTACTGAGGCTGTTACTACTTCCACCTATCTCATCAACATACAACCATCTGCTGCTCTAGAAGGTGGTATTCCTCTCAAGAGTCTTTCTGGTTGTTCTTCTGATTATTCAGCGCTTCGTTTGTTTGGTCGCGTTTGCTATGTTTTGCTTGCCCCTCGTGAACACACCAAACTGACCGCTCAGTCTGTTGAGTGTGTCTTTCTCGGATACAATGATGAGCATAAGGGCTATCGGTGTTGGGATCCTGTCGATCACCGGATGCGTATTTCCCGGGATGTGACCTTTGATGAGTCTCGTTCCTTCTACCCGCGTCCATCCTCCTCGGCCTTTTCCACGGAGGACATCTCTTTTCTTACGTTTCCGAATACACCTCCCTCTATGCATAGTATTCCTTCTCCTCATTCCGCTGTTGCCGATCCGGCACCGTCCTCTCCTATGGTTTCTTCTCCTCCCTCATCGCATGACTCTCCAACTTCATCACCGATACCTTCCCCTTCTCAACCTTCATCACCGATATCTTCCCCTTCTCAACCTTCATCACCAATACATTCCCCATCTCCACCTCCAGTGATTTCACCTCTTCCGCCTTTTCTTTCCATTATACTCGTCGTCCACATGTTGTGGATGAGTCTACTGATGTGCCCTCTACTTCTGGTGTGTCGTCTTCCTCCTCTCAGCCGACTTATGGTCTTCGTTCGCGGCCTTGTCCGCCCCCTGACCGATATTCTTCTTCTTGCTATGGTCTTTCGACCGCTCTTGAGCCTACTTCTTATCGAGATGCTGTTGTTCATCCTGAATGGCAGTTTGCGATGGCAGAGGAGATTGCTGCCCTTGAGCGCACCGACACATGAGATCTGGTTTCTTTTCCTCCCCGTGTTCGTCCCATCACTTGTAAGTGGGTCTATAAGATTAAGACACGCTTTGTTGGTTCTCTTGAGCGTTATAAAGCTCGTCTTGTGGCTCGTGGCTTTCATCAGGAGCATGGTCGTGATTATGATGAGACTTTTGCTCCTGTGGCCCATATGACCACTATCCGTACACTTCTCGCCGTGGCCTCTGTTCACCACTGGTCTGTGTCTCAACTTGATGTTAAAAATGCATTTCTTATTGGTGAGTTGCGTGAGGAAGTTTATATGCGGCCACCACCTGGTATTCAGTTCCTGATGACATGGTTTGTCGTCGCTCTAATACCATGTTACTCCCTCCGTTCCAAAATAGATGACTCAATTTTATACTAATTTTAGTACAAAGTTGGGTCATCTATTTTGAAACAGAGGGAGTAGAAAATAAGCAACCTTATATTATCAAGAGGCAAAAGCCATCATATATATACATGTACGGAGGGAGGCCAAAGGCCAGAATGCAAAAGGCCAAAGGCCAACATAAATATAACTCTAACAAGTTCATCAGGTTCAGTAGGTGGCCCGACAATGTCCTCCGCCAGGCGCCGCCGCGGTTCCTCCCTCTCCGGCGAACCGGGCTCGTTTTCTCCTCCTCGGAGACCCCCTCAGCCCAGCGTCCCGTCGTACCGTTTTCGCGACATGTTTTTCTTTTCGGAAACCACTGCTGCTTGCTCCCATCCGCATCTGTTCCATGAAGTCCTCCCCGGTTTCCTCTAGTAGCAGGTTCCGCTCGTGGCGGCGCCGATGCGGTCCGATGCGGTCTCCTGAGCTCAGAGTCTCGCCCTGTTAGACGACCCGCATCCAAACTAAGTTTTCGGGAGGGAGCGGACTCCTCGCGTTGTTCGGATTCAATCCGAAATCGTGCGAGAGGCACATACCCTGCACGGTGCCCTTGGTTCGTCGTCGCGGGTCTCGACCCGAGCGGTTCCCTGGGCGGTGCCGTCGTCCTCGTGTGATGGGGCTGCTGGTGCTCCAGCGGTTCCTGTCCCTGCGACGGGGTCGGCGCCGCCGGCAAACCCGAGCCCACGGTAAGCCATCTCTCACCACCCTCGCGTTCACAGTACTACTCCGCCAAGGAGTAATACATAGCTCATGTGGATTTGTCAATTGATATGTCTTGAAAAATAGTATATTCTTCCGCAAAAGTTGCATAACGGACACAAAATTAGTGTTCGCGCCCATGCCC
>NC_041389.1:464491665-464504263 GCF_002162155.2 Triticum dicoccoides | reverse complement strand
GCATGATGTATTGCAGGTACATCGATTGCTTCCGTGGCTAAACGAAAAGGCTCACCCTGTGAACAAGGGGATAGTTCTCAAGATGGCAAAAGAATGAGATTGTCGGGGCCAGACCTTCCAATGGTACTGGGTATAATATTGCTATGTTTTTGATCGGCCTGGTGGTCATGGGTACTCTATTACACAAATTGTTACAAACAAATCTTTCAATACTTCACTACTTTGTCATTATGACAGTAAAGTGAACTGTAGCTTTGCTAGTACAAATTATATATTCCCCATATCTGGCATACGCAGTTTAATAAAAATCACATCATTCAGAACACCGCCACCTTTGCCTTCTTACCGCAGCTCTTTGCTTTCCACATTCAAAACCATTTTTTTTTTAATTTGCCCAGCACTTAACTTTCCACATTCTGACTAGCTGGGTAACTGGTTTCATCTCCTCATCGTGAAACCTTTTACCTGATCCTTGTGCCAGAACATATTTCAGGCATGACTGCAGTGATAATGCCTACTTCCTTGCCTAACTGCAGATTTCTCTTCCTGAAGACATGCTTATTTCAGTCCTAATAAATGGAATAGGACAAAAATGCCAACTATCTCTTTAGATTGTTAATGCCAAAGCTTTGACCAATCCAGGTCCCAAACTCTCCTCTTAAATTCACACCTCTCTATCAGGTACTTGGGACCTTTCTTTCTTTTCCCCCTGTCATGCAAGTGTTTTTATTTAGCCCTTTGGCCTTCTCTACACTCTTCTTTGCTAGACTAGTGATTTTTGTCACTAGCATTCAACATTATTCTTTACCTGTACAAATCTTTTTGCTCTTTTGCCTACAATAACTTTATCATTTATGAGAAAAAAAATTCCATATATAATGTTTGAAGCTGCTCTTGTACATTTAGACAATCTTACTGAAACCAACGGCAGGAGCTCTTATGTTTATTCTAAGGAGAAGAGAAATAAAGTATTACCCGATGTTGCTGCACCAAGGGCACCAACATCGGTCCCAGCGCAGGGGAGGGTGGGGACAGATACACTGACATATATCAAACCCCAAGGAAAATCATTTTTCCTGGAATCTATCGGTTAAATTCCGTTGATGCTTACGGACTCTAGTTTCTCTGATTTTGAATCACGAATTGAAAGGCAACAAGTTTTGAAATTTCAATAAAAGATATTGGTCATTGGATAAAATAATTAGGAATCCAATAACTCCCGAACGTTTTTACATGGCAACTTTAGTTCATAGGGGATGGCAACTTCGTCCTTTTTCGTTTTTTTGTCAGAAAAGTGCCATGTTTTCCTAATCTCACGCAAACTAAACTTGCCATCTAAACCCATTCGGGTTGCCATGCTTAACTCCCGAACGTTCGGGAGTTATCATTACCGAATAATTAAGTATGCATATTCAGGCAAAGAATTGGAATGTTGTCAGTTTTGATATCTTGAGCCTACTTTCTCTACACTGTTGAAGTGTCGTAGTGTAATGAAATTTCTTCATGAACAAAATAGTGTCCTTTCTTTTTTTGCTAGTTTCGTAACACTAGAGCATCGGTTTCACTATTGTACATTTTTTAAATCAAGTAACAACATTGTTAGTGAGTAACAGATGACTTTACAGAAGCCATTAATGACACTGTTAGGGAAAGCATTTCTCGGTGTTAAAATTTTATTTAATTTCCTTTGCACTATTTAAATATGTCATACAATACAGCACACTTTACACAGAGCACCTGGGAGGTCATTTTAGTTCATACCATCCTGTTTCTGCTCCTGTTAAAGGAGCCACTTTCCAATACAATTCAATATTAACGTTTCTCCCATTATCTTGTTTGCAGGACATCTGGCATCATATAAGTTCCCTACTGCCAATGAGAGATGCTGCCCGAGCTAGCTGCGTTTCTTGTGCATTTGAATGTTCCTGGAGATACTATCCCAACCTCACTTTTTGTACGAGTAAAATGAGCCTAAATGGACAGCATTTCGTCAACAAAGTTGACCAAATTATGAAAAAACACTCGGGCATTGGCATGAAGACGTTCGAGTTTGAATACAATGGTCCTTGCTTTGACACCAGTAAACTCAACGATTGGCTTCAGATTGCTGTTACTTCAGGGATTGAAGAACTCGAGATTTCACTGTATCTGGCAAACAAGGCAGAGCACTACAACTTCCCGTGCTCACTTTTATTCTCTGGGAGTGGAGGAAACTCAATTCGGAGGCTTGACCTCAGCGGATGCGCCTTCCATCCCATGGCTGGACTTGGTTGCTTGACAAGGCTGGATCTGCTTTCGGTGCATATTACGGAGGATGAGTTAGGATGCCTTCTTTCCAGTTCTTTTGCTTTGGAGGAACTGCATCTCACAGAGTGCAGCGACATCATTTGCCTCAAGATACCTTGCCTGCTACACCGGCTCAGCAAGCTGAACGTGTCTGATTGCGATGCACTGAAAGGTATAGAGAATAAAGCTCCAAATCTCCGCACTGTTTCTATCGATAGTTACATAGTACACCATTCTATTGGAGATTCATTGCGAGTGAAGGACCTTGAAATGGTCCGCTTCTCTGAGTTTAACCTCATTCATCATACTTGTGCCAAGCTTCCAGCATGTATGCCAAATCTTGAAACTCTCAGCATTCGTTCGACTGGTGAGGTATATTCCGAAACTTCTTGATTTGATTGTTAGATGCCGGTGTCATTGATATAACAGTACACATGCATTGGATATAATTACTACATATCTGTGCAGATGTTCAGCACACCATCAGCACCTCTTGAATTCTTCCACCTCAAGCAATTGGACATTCGTCTTGATGCTGAAAGTGGGGCATTTTCCCCAAACTCCGATTATTTTTCTCTAGTCGTTTTTTTGGATGCCTGCCCTATCTTGGAGACTTTCAGGCTGGAAGTAAGTCACTTGTCTTGCATATCTCTTACCTATGGTGCATAGAACAATAATTAATCAACTTCCTATGCAGGTTATACAGACTCGCATGAAGCATGTTTCAGTTCTTCAAGATTCCTCGCATCTGAGGCAGATTCCAGGACTCCGGCATGGCAACATCAAGAAGGTGGAGATCATCGGCTTCTGCTCTGCGAAGAGCATGGTCGAGCTGACCTGCCATATTCTTGAGAATGCAACATCACTCGAGTGCCTTACATTGGACACCATCTCAGGTGGTATTGGTATTGGCGATGTAGATGCTTATAGGCTGAATAGACACAAATTCGGTGTATGCTTCAGTGAAGGCAGGCACATGATCGTGGAAGCCCACAAAGCGGTCTTGGCTATCGAAAGACACGTTATGGTGAAAGTCCCCTCCACTGTCAAGTTAAATGTTATCAAGCCCTGCAGCCGTTGCCATGTTGTTTAACGACGGCGGCCATCCAAAGCTATAGCAACTATCTAGTGTTTAGTTACCGAGGAAAAATAGAACTACCAAGTGTTCAACAGCTGCAAGATTATATGGGTTGTGTTTCTTTCTTTCTTTCTTGAAGTAGCAGAACAGTGCAGTTTGTTGTGTGATAGTACAATCACATATTGGTTGTGATTAAGCTATGTTTCCATGGTCATAATGCAAGACCGCTGTGCTGACTGTGTGTCCAGCTCTGTTTTATCTACTTCTATTCTACTGGGGCACACTGGTGGAAAAACAGGCTTCCGTCCAGCCCCATAAGTCGCGAAGCTGTAGGAACCGCGACTAATGGGACCTTTAGTCGCGGTTCTGGAGGTGAACCGCGACCAAAGGCCTGGGCCCAGGGCGCTCGGTGGCCAGCTGGCGCACGTGAGGGTCTTTAGTCGTGGTTGGCCAGGACAACCGCGACTAAAGGCCTTCGGGCACCTTTAGTCACGGTTTGCCAGGCCAACCGCAACTAAAGCCCCTCCCCTATATATACCCATCCAGCAGCCAACACTTAGCCATTTGGAGCCATTCTCTTCACAAGTGGGTGTAGGTTTGCTTTTGGTTCCTCTTATGCACATAAGGTGTTTGATGAAATGCCCCAAGAGCATGAAACAAACATGACATGAAGTGTTGGAGCCACACTCCTCGATCGCGGTTAGCAACTTGATGAACCTTTGATGTGTCATTGATAAAATATGCATGTGTGCAGTTCATTGTTTAATTTATATTGTTTGTAGCTAGTTAGTTTAACAAATGCATGATGGTTAATTATATATTTTATATTATAATAATGCAGATGAATCGGCAATGGATGTACGGTAACCGACTCTCCGGCGAGTTCACTACGGGTTTGAAAGATTTCCTCGTAGTGGCTAATGCGAACAAGCAGGGGGGTTTTGTTATCTTGTCCATGTGTTATCTGTAAGAATCAGAAGGGTTACTCTTCCTCAAGAGATGTTCACATGCATCTGCTTCGGCACGGTTTCATGCCAAGCTATAATTGTTGGACCAAGCATGGAGAAAGAGGGGTTATAATGGAAGAAGATGAAGAAGGGGATGATTTCATCGATGAAAGCTATCTTGCTCATTTCGGTGATACTTTCATGGAGGATGCTGAAGGTGAAGGGGAAGGTGAAGAAGAGGCACGTGATGATCCCGTTGATGATCTTGGTCGGACCATTGCTGATGCACGGAGACGCTGCGAAACTGAAAAGGAGAGGGAGAATTTGGATCGCATGTTAGAGGATCACAGAAAGGCGCTGTACCCCGGATGCGATGATGGTCTGAAAAAGCTGGGCTGCACACTGGATTTGCTGAAATGGAAGACAGAGGCAAGTGTAGCTGACTCGGCATTTGAAAACTTGCTGAAAATGTTGAAGAATATGTTTCCAAAGGATAACGAGTTGCCCGCCAGTACGTACGAAGCAAAGAAGGTTGTCTGCCCTCTAGGTTTAGAGGTTCTGAAGATACATGCATGCATCAACGACTGCATCCTCTACCGCGGTGAATACGAGAATTTGAATGAATGCCCGGTATGCACTGCATTGCGTTATAAGATCAGAGGCGATGACCCTGGTGACGATGTTGAGGGCCAGAAACCCAGGAAGAGGGTTCCCGCCAAGGTGATGTGGTATGCTCCTATAATACCACGGTTGAAACGTCTGTTCAGGAACAAAGAACATGCCAAGTTGTTGCGATGGCACAAAGAGGACCGTAAGTCGGACGGGGAGTTGAGACACACCGCAGATGGAACGCAATGGAGAAAGATCGACAGATGGTTCAAAGATTTTGCAGCTGACGCAAGGAACATAAGATTTGCTCTAAGTACGGATGGCATGAATCCTTTTGGCGAGCAGAGCTCCAGCCATAGCACCTGGCCCGTGACTCTATGCATCTACAACCTTCCTCCTTGGTTGTGCATGAAGCGGAAGTTCATTATGATGCCAGTGCTCATCCAAGGTCCGAAGCAACCCGGCAACGACATCGATGTGTACCTAAGGCCATTAGTTGATGAACTTTTACAGCTGTGGGGTGGTGTCCGTGTGTGGGATGAGCACAAACAAGAGGAATTTGACCTACGAGCGTTGCTTTTCGTAACCATCAACGATTGGCCTGCTCTTAGTAACCTTTCAAGACTGTCAAATAAGGGATACAATGCATGCACGCACTGCTTACATGAGACTGAAAGTGTACATTTGCCAAATTGTAAGAAGAACGTGTACCTTGGGCATCGTCGATTTCTTCCGAAAATTCATCCAGTAAGAAAGAAAGGCAAGCATTACAACGGCAAGGCAGATCACCGGCCGAAGCCTGCGGAACGCACTGGTGCTGAGGTATTTGATATGGTCAAGGATTTGAAAGTCATCTTTGGAAAGGGTCCTGGCGGACAATCAGTTCCGAAGGGAGCTGACGGGCACGCAGCCATGTGGAAGAAGAAATCTATATTCTGGGAGCTAGAATATTGGAAAGTCCTAGATGTCCGCTCTGCAATCGACGTGATGCACGTTACGAAGAATATTTGCGTGAACCTCCTAAGCTTCTTGGGCGTGTATGGGAAGACACATGATACAAAGGAAGCACGGCAGGACCAGCAACGTTTGAAAGACCCTGATGACCGGCATCCGGAATGGTTTCAAGGTCGTGCCAGCTACGCTCTGACCAAAGAAGAGAAGGTCATCTTTTTTGAATGCCTGAGCAGTATGAAGGTCCCGTCTGGATTCTCGTCCAATATAAAGGGAATAATAAACATGGCGGAGAAAAAGTTCCAAAACCTGAAGTCTCACGACTGCCACGTGATTATGACGCAATTGCTTCCGATTGCTTTGAGGGGGCTCCTGCCGGAAAATGTTCGAGTAGCCATTGTGAAGCTATGTGCATTCCTCAATGCAATCTCTCAGAAGGTAATCAATCCAGAAGTTCTACCACGGTTACAGAACGATGTGATCCAATGTCTTGTCAGTTTCGAGTTGGTGTTCCCGCCATCCTTCTTCAATATTATGACGCACCTCCTAGTTCACCTAGTCGAAGAGATTTTCGTTCTCGGTCCTGTATTTCTACACAATATGTTCCCCTTCGAGAGGTTCATGGGAGTATTAAAGAAATATGTTCGTAACCGTGCTAGGCCAGAAGGAAGCATCGCCAAGGGCTATGGAAATGAGGAGGTAATTGAGTTTTGTGTTGACTTTGTTCCTGACCTTAAGTCGATTGGTCTTCCTCGATGGCGGCACGAGGGGAGACTAAGTGGAAAAGGCACGATCGGAAGGAAATCAACGATATGTATGGACGGCCATTCTCTGACTGAAGCACACCACACTGTACTGACCAATTCCATCTTGGTGGCTCCGTACTTTGAGAAACACAAGAATATTTTACGCTCGGACAACCCGGGGAAGCCTGAATCCTGGATTAGGAAGGCCCACATGGAGACTTTCGGCAGTTGGTTGAGAAAACATTTAATGAATGACAATGATGTTGTAGATCAGCTGTACATGTTGGCCAAGACACCATCTTCGACTATAACGACTTTCCAAGGGTACGAGATAAATGGGAATACATTTTACACGATCGCCCAAGATAAAAAGAGCACCAACCAAAACAGTGGTGTCCGCTTTGATGCAGCAACCGAGAATGGGCAAAAGGTCACATATTATGGTTACATAGAGGAGATATGGGAACTTGACTATGGACCCTCCTTTAAGGTCCCTTTGTTCCGGTGCAAATGGTTCAAGCTAACAGGAGGTGGGGTAAAGGTGGACCAGCAATACGGAATGACAATGGTGGATTTCCACAATCTTGGTTACCTTGACGAACCATTCGTCCTAGCGAAAGATGTCGCTCAGGTTTTCTATGTGAAGGACATGAGTAGCAAACCGAGGAAACGGAAAGATAAGAAAACGATCAGTACATCATGCGATGATCCAAAGCGCCACATTGTTCTTTCAGGGAAAAGAAACATCATGGGAGTGGAGGACAAGACAGACATGTCAGAAGATTATAATATGTTTGCTGAAATTCCGCCCTTCAAAGTGAACACCGACCCAAGCATTAAGTTAAATGATGAGGATGCTCCATGGATACGGCACAATCGTAAGCAAGCAGGGACACAAGGGAAGAAATGATGTGTAATAATTTATTGTACCAAACTTTGTTGAATGGATCATGTGAATTATATTACCCGTGATGTGTTTGGTGTCCATTTTCGAATGATTCGAGATACCACTGATGAATTAGTTTTATTTTTCTGAATTTTTTGATATATTATTTGTATTTTTAACATTTTGAATTGAATTAGTTTTATTTTTCTTAATTTTTTGATATATTATTTGTATTTTTAGAATTTTGAATTGAATTAGTTTTATTTTTCTGAATTTTTTGATATAATATTTGTGTTTTTAACATATTGAATTGAATTAGTTTTATTTTTCTGAATTTTTTGATATATTATTTGTATTTTTAACATTTTGAATTGAATTAGTTTTATTTTTCTTAATTTTTTGATATATTATTTGTATTTTTAGAATTTTGAATTGAATTAGTTTTATTTTTCTGAATTTTTTGATATAATATTTGTGTTTTTAACATATTGAATTGAATTAGTTTTATTTTTCTGAATTTTCTGATATATTATTTGTATTTTTAAGATTTTGAAAAAGAAAAAGTATTTTGAAAAATACCTTTAGTCGCGGTTGTTCTGGCCAACCGCGACCAAAGGTTGATAATTAACAAAAAAACCGTAAAATTTGATAATTAACAAAAAAACGTATATAAAACTTGATAATTAACAACAAAAAAGTAAAACTTGATAATCAATATATACAATGACCCCGCGCGTCAATGTACAACGATCCCGCTTTAAAAAAATGTACACGACCCCGCGCATATACGGAGAGGGGGCGGCGAGGGGGGCGGCGATGCGCGCGGTGTTTTTTTTTGGATCGAGAGGGGGCGGCGAGGGTTATACATGTGTGTTGTCCTCGCCTCCCTCTCCGTGACGCCGTCGTCTGCCGCCCCGTCTCGCGCTCTACCGCGACACCCTCTCCCACCCCTTCCTCGCCCCCTCCTTTTGCCACCGCCCTTTCGCCACCGCCACCGCCACCGCCCCCCTTCTTCACTTAATTAATTTGTTTTTACTACATGTTTTCAGGACTGACATAATGGCGGACGATAGAGCTGACCCGATTATGGACAACTATGATCCGGACGGTGAAGCACATATGTTTGGCATCATAAACGGCGATATTCTATATGTGCCGACCGGAGAAGAAGAAGATGATATCTCTTCTTATCTGAACCTTGACGGTGAAGATGAAGGGCGCCGTCAGCAAGATGATGCCGAACAAACGTCGATAAACGACGATCTTCAAATGGAAGTAGCAACCACCTCCGGCGCCGAGGTATATATATACATTGAGCCTCTGGTGATACAAACTAACTGATTTGAATAAATATGTGTGTACTAACGCGCGCGACTCTTTCTTATTTTAGCCCTCGGCCGGATCGTCGAAACAATCGAGTACGTCGTCAAAGCGTGGCGCAACCAAGACGATGAAATAAGGAGAAACATGCACCATCGAGGTTGTCGACAGTGCAACCGGCAGGCCGCTGGAGCCCCGCAAGAACGCCACCAAGTTTGTCAGCCAATGCGGAGCCATTGTTAGAGACAACGTCTCGATCACCGTCCAGGAGTGGAATGAGCCAAAGAAGGCACGAATTGATGGTTTCACTTTTGTCGATAAGAGAACAAAAAAAGATTGCTTCAAGAAGCTTATGGAACATTTCGTTCTACCTCCGGAATACAACAAATTCGATGAGGAGGGTAACAAGATTGAGGAAAACAAGGAGAGGAGGAGGCTAGTCAAACAGTTCGCTCTTCATAAGATGGCCGACGCATTCCGGAAATTCAAGCAAAATCTAGCCCATGACTTTGTCAAGCAGAACAAGACTCCGGATTTCAAAGGACAATATGAGAAACTGAAACATGATTGGCCAGAATTTGTGAAGCAAAAGAAATCGGGGCAGTTCATTCAAATATCGAAAAAACTAAGGAAAATGCGGCTAAGAAGGAGTACAATCATGTTATGGGGCCAGGAGGGTATCGCATTTGGGTGCCTAGGTTGGAGAAGATGGAGAACGAGCTGAGGGCGCGAGGAATCCGTCCAGGTACGGAGGGATGGGACCCAAGGGCCAAAAGCTGGTGGTACGGGCATGGGGGAACGCTGAACCCGGAGACAGGGGAGTGTGTTTACCGGGGCAAATTAATTAAACCCACCCAAGCCCTTATTAACGCAATGAGGGATGCTCAACAGGGGAAGATCAAGTTCAACAGAGAGAACGACGCGCTGACAAAAGCCCTCGGGAATCCTGAACACGGAGGACGTGTACGAGGCATGGGGCACATTCCGTGGAAAATAGGGTTCCCCCAGAACGATGACCCGTACGGTTACAGAAGCCGTAAGAGAAAGATGGATCGGGAAGCAGATGTTGTGGCGCGGTTGGCATCGGAAATGAATGTGATGAAGAAAACCATGAGTGTACTAGTAGCCGAAAGAGATGCAGCTCGAGTGCAGCATGAAGATCATCCAGCGGATCTCGGAAGCCAGCAGCGGAGAAGCAGCGTGGCTTCCACGGAGGCCCCACCGGCTGGTGCAGATGCACCGACGATCGAAATTACTGCACCGGAGCCTCTGGTGGTCCAAATTACTGCACCGGAGCCTCTGGTGGTCGAAATTACTTCACCGGAGCCTCCTCGCTACCCCGTGGACGATATAAAGGAGATGAAAGAATGTCATCTGTATTATCCTATCGGGAGCATGTCCATGAAGGTAGCCATCGGTAGTGCTTTACCATGTTTACCTGGAGCACTCCACCACAACAACCCCATTCAAGATGGCTATGCTCGTGTCACGGTGGAGGACATAGTCCAAGGGTTTGAGGACCTGGAGATTGACATTGCTACACCTGAAGGGGAGAAAAGACTTGGAGATGTCAAGCGCCATTTCATTCTATGGCAAAAGAAGTTTATCAAGTTTCCAGGCGAGGCGCCAAGGACAACAAGTCCACCCCCCTACGGTGGTGGTGGTGGCGGTGGCGGTGGCGGTGGTGGTGGTGGTGGTGGTGGTGGCGGTTCACCTACACCTCCGTCACGTCAGCCGACGCCGCCCCCCAGTCCACAACGTCCGGCGGGTGATCAGCCGCCGCCCCCCAGTCCTCGTCTGGCGGGTGATCAGACGCCGCCCCCCAATCCACCTCCGGCAAAGAAGCAGAAGCAGTCCTGGATTATTAACCCGGACCCTTATGTACCTAAGACCACAAAGGTACCGGAGCCATCACTGAAGCCTCTCCCCACAAGGCCTTGGGAACGTAGTGCCGAGGAAGTCGACGCGGCCGCGGCTGCTGATTTGGAGAAATGGAAGGCGGACTGCAAGAAGAAAAGAGAGCCCGAGCCCAAGCCAGTATTTTCTGATGAGCAAAAGAAGTGGGCTAAGTCATTTTTGAGCACACCGTCCCAAGCCGCGAAGAATCTGCCTAACGACTATGCACGTGAACTTCGCAGGCAGGCACTCATGTTCAAGGAGAACAAAGAGCAGGAGAAGGCCAAAAGTAAAAAAAGCGGGAAACAAGTTGCCCAGCTCGGGGAACAAAGTAAACAATCGATTGCCCCGCTTATAGTGGAAGCCTTCTGTCCGGATGCCCCCGAGATCATACAAGCTGCGGCAGCACAGGGATTGACTGTAACGAGTGCCAGAGAACAAGCGGCCAACTTAGGTATTACTCTTCGTGAACTGTTAGGCCTTGATGAGGCGCCAGTGAAGGAGGTAGTAATTACATATGTCAAGAATGGGCCTCTCGTCGAGCCTGCGCAGGAAAAGGATCTACCTCCACAAATGAAAGGTCTGCTGAAATGGTACAAGGGTTACATAAAAAATAAAAACGCCAAAGAATATATTTATGCGGAAGTTAGACATGAGCATCACTTCAAACATTACTATGTACAAATTGAACTGAGTGAATTGTTCCAGCTTTTCAATCTGCGCGAGCTCGATAAATCTATCATCAGTTGCTACGTTCTGTAAGTGATTTATTAATTTCTAGCCCATCTCGTTCATATTGCCTGCACTATATATATGTCCTAACTATATTGTTGTGTCCGCTATTATACATGCAGAATGAAGATTAAGGAATGCAGAGTAAGGAACATCCATGATGTTGGGTTCATTGACCCACACATCGTTAATGGACATGTGTTGGAGCGTCACCCCGCCGACGTGGAGGCAGACCTGTGGCACTTTCTTACAAAGCAGGAACTCAAAAGTAATATTCTATTTCCTTACCATTTTGAGTGAGTGTTTCTGTCTTGAGCACATTCTCTTTTGTTTACTCCATGCATGGTATGTGGCCGGCTAATCGATGAGTTATGCATGACATACTGTGCATGTATCGTGTCCGCAGGTTCCACTGGATTCTGCTAGTAATTAAAGTTAACACCTCAGAATGTCTCGTCCACGACTCTGTGAATATGGATCCAAAGCTTTGGGGCGGCATGAGAAGAATGTTGCAGAAGTAATTATTTTCATTCATTTGCTCTCTATATCGATCGGCCTATTTCGTTCATTTCCTAATATCAAGTAACTAATTAATAACTCTCTTGTTCATTTAATTTTCTTTGCCTCGTAGGGTTTGGAGACGGTTCGTAGATACAAAGGTCGGTGAATTCAAAAAAGAGCTAGAATTAAAAATGTTAAAGGCTAAGAATGCTGGGGATATTCAGCCACCGGAGACCAATCTATGTGGATACTATGTCTGTGAGATGATCCGGAGATACACCTCTGAGCGGGTTCCGAGTGATACCAATGCTCAGAGGAATAACCTCCGGTGGATGCTTAGTCCAGAAGCTCGCTTCCGACCACTTCAAGAGGAACTAGCTGGATGGTTCAGCAGGGAAGTCCTCCATCCTAAAGGAGAACACTATTACGAGGACGTAGAACTTTATATGCATTAAATCATGTATGGAAACTTGTTCAAAATTGTATATGGTCATCCGATGATATTGAATATATATTGTATATTCCTCTTGAATTCTTTTTGGTTCTAATTTCAAATTTATTTGAAATTGTACATTCATATGCATGTATGTAGTACCGTAGAATATATGAAACTCCTTCAAAATTAAAATAAAGCACAAAAGAAATA
>NC_041389.1:464485939-464491099 GCF_002162155.2 Triticum dicoccoides | reverse complement strand
CACACACAGACACACTAGTCCTATGAACGAATCCCTCTCATACTACTCAGTATCTGCAACAACATACACAGGAAATCTGAACATACACAGGAAATATCTACTCAAATCCCTTTCTTAGTTGATACAGACAAACTAGTACAGTCCCCCCTCAATGAATAGACAGAAAAACTTAGTCAGGAACTATAAAAATCATCTTACTTTATATGGTGAAGCTATAGTTCAAAATAGCATGCAAAAAATTAGAACCTACAAAAGCCTTATGGTTTACAACAGAGTGGGTTTGGATATCACCTTAGGTTCTAGAAATGACACAAACAAAATCTGCATAACTTACATGCATGCATCATACTCCCTCCGTTCCTAAATATAAGTCTTTATAGAAATTTCACTATGAACCACATACGGATGTATCTAGATGCATTTTAGAGTATAGATT
Organism: Triticum dicoccoides; assembly: GCF_002162155.2. NCBI lineage: Eukaryota > Viridiplantae > Streptophyta > Magnoliopsida > Poales > Poaceae > Triticum > Triticum dicoccoides. Next base: position 464,490,663 of record NC_041389.1, on the reverse strand, counting down.
CACTCATTTTGCTCCGTATGTAGTTCATAGTGAAATCTCTTCAAAGACTTATATTTAGGAACGGAGGGAGTACAAATTACACATCCTATGAAACAGTAAATACTTACTACCAAGCTCACTACAATTACAACAAAGGCACACTAATTACAACAAGAGGAAGATAGTAAAAAATGATACAATGTTCACCGTAAATTGCTCACTGAAAAAATCATACAAGCTCGCTATCAAACTTGGTATTGTTGGATGAATAGCAACTAGTATTTCCTGAGGGCCAAAGGCCATTACATATACATGTATGTCAAAGTGCAGAAAACCCCTTATATAATAGGGATATACCGAAAAGTGACTATACACATCTAACACCCCCCCTCAAACTCATGGTGGATCAACAACACTGAGTTTGGAGAGGAAAAAGCCGTGCTGCGCTCGAGTCTGTGCCTTGGTGAAGAAGTCCGCCAACTGTAACTCAGAGGGCACATAGTGAAGAGCGAGAGTCTGATCCTGCACAGCAGCACGCACAAAGTGGGCATCCACACCGATGTGCTTGGTGAGCTCATGCTTCACCGGGTCACGCGCAATACTGATGGCGCCAGTACTGTCGGACAGTAAGGGAGTCGAGGTAGTAGCAGACACACCAAAATCCTCAAGTAACCACCGTAACCAGATCACCTCAGCCGTCAACATAGCCATGGCTCGCAACTCAGCCTCCGTACTCGAGCGAGAAACTACAGTCTGTTTCTTTGTCTTCCAGGCAATGAGAGAGCCACCAAGAAAGACACAATAAGCAGACAACGAGCGTCGATCAGAGGGATCACTAGCCCAGGTAGCATCAGAGTAGGCCTGGAGCTCAAGAGAGCTGGAGCGGGGAAAGAAAAGGCGCTGAGAGATCGTGCCACGAAGATATCGTAGAACACAGAGGAGATGACTATAGTGGACAGAGGTGGGGGCTGAAACAAACTGACTCAGGATGTGGACAGGATAGGAGATGTCAGGACACGGAATAGCAAGATAGACAAGACTGCCAACAAGATGACGATAGCGAGTGGGATTAGGAAGAGGGTCACCATCAGTGGCATGAAGCTGAACGTTGAGCTCCATAGGAGTCACAACCGTGCGCTCATCACCGAGAGCAGCGCGAGCAAGAAGATCCTGAATATATTTTTCTTGGGAGATGTAGAAGCCATCAGAGGTCGAGGAAATTTCAATCCCAAGAAAATATCGAAGAGGACCAAGGTCAGTCATGAGGAACTGGTCTCGAAGGCGAGCCTTAACAAAGGCAATGTACTCAGAGTCATCACCAGTGATGATCATGTCATCAACGTAGAGAAGGAGAAGAGTCCGACCATAAGGGGACGTGTGGACAAACAACGCGGGATCATGATCACTGGGCAAGAAACCAGCAACAGTCACCACAGAGGCAAAGCGCTCAAACCAGACGCGAGGGGCCTGTTTGAGACCATAGAGAGAGCGACGAAGTCTACAGACCATGCCATCAGGAGCATAGTACCCCGGTGGTGGCTGCATATAGACCTCCTCACGTAACTCGCCATTGAGAAAAGTGTTCTGAACATCAAGTTGAGAGATAGACCAATGGCGAACAGAAGCTACGGCAAGGAGAGTGCAGACAGTGGTCATGTGGGCCACAGGAGCGAATGTCTCATCATAATCACGTCCCTGCTCCTGCTGAAAACCACGAGCCACAAGCCGAGCTTTGTAATGCTCAAGAGAACCATCAGAGCGAGTCTTGACCTTGTAGACCCACTTGAAGGTGATGGGTCGAACGCCAGAAGGGAGGGAAACTAGATCCCAAGTGCCAGAGCGCTCAAGAGCCGCAAGCTCTTCGGCCATCGCAAGTTGCCATTCAGGCTGAGTCATGGCAGTCCGATAGGAGGTGGGCTCAACAAGAACGGAGAGACCGTACCGATCAGGAGAGTAGCGATTAGGCGGAGGGCGAGGCCGAGCACGGAGGTTGTGAACCGGGGTAGGTGAACAGAGGGTCACTAGAGGTGGAAGGCGCGTCAGACACGTCAGGGGAAGCATCCTCAGTACGAGGACGACGAGTATAGTGGAGAGGAAACAGTGAGAGAGGGCGACGAACGGGAGATGATGGTGGAGAGGTGGAGCAGGAGGAGGTGGAAGATGGGGTCGGTGGTGAAGGAGAAGGAAGGAGAGGTGCAGGAGGAGGAGGTGAAACATGGGGCACATAGCAGGGTGTATCGGGAAGAAGGAGAAAAGAAAGATCGTCCACAGAGAAGCTCGAGGAAGAAGGACGTGGGTAGTAAGAGCGAGACTCGTCAAAGGTCACATCACGTGAGATGCGTAAGCGGCGACCAACAGGGTCCCAACATCGATAGCCCTTATGCTCATCACTGTAGCCAAGGAAAATGCACTCAACCGACTGAGCAGTCAGTTTGGTGCGTTCTCGCGGAGCAAGAAGGACATAGCACACACATCCAAACATACGAAGAGCTGAGTAGTCAGGAGATCGACCAGTGAGACACTCCATAGGAATACCACCCTGCAGAGCAGTCGATGGCTGAATGTTGATGAGATAGGTGGATGCAGAAATAGCCTCAGCCCAAAAGTGGGGTGGAAGAGAAGCGGCAATCATCAGCGCACGAGCTGTCTCAATTAGATGACGATACTTACGTTCAGCAACGCCATTCTGAGCATGAGCACCAGGACATGAGAACTGGGCAAGAGTACCCTGTTCTGCGAGAAAACCACGCAACAGCTGGGAGATATACTCTCCAGCAGAGTCAGCACGAGAAGTACGAATGGGCGTGGAAAACTGGGTGTGAACCATGGCAGCAAATCGTTTGTATATAGAGAGAACCTCGCTACGAGATTTCATAAAGTAGATCCAAGTGTAGCGAGAGAAGTCATCAATAAACAAAACACAGTAGCGATGACCACCTTTCGAATCAAAGGGAGCAGGACCCCAGACATCAGAATGAACTAAGTCAAAAGGATGCTGAGATACAGACTCGCTAGTAGGATAAGGTAACTGGGTCTGTTTGCCAAGTCTGCAACCATTACAATGTAAGGAAACATCTCCAGATACAGACCCTAAGAGGCCCTGACGAACTAAAGAAGACAAGCGAGAACCACAGATGTGACCAAGGCGATGATGCCACTGCTGGAATGACGCAGATGAAGAGGCAGCAAGAGCATGAGAGCTGGCATATGAGGCAGCAGCGGAAGGAACACGAAGCCAGTCAACCTCCCAAAGGCCCTCAGACTCACGGCGCCGAGGGCCAGCACCAACCAGAGCCTGAGTGCGACGATCCTGAACAGAACAAGAGTCGGCATCAAGAATGACACGACAACCAGAATCAGTAAGTTGAGCAGTGGAAAAAAGATTCATGGTAAGACGTGGAACACGAGACACACTAGGAACCGAAAAGGACGGAGTGGAAAGGATGGCACGACTAGTAACAGGAAGAGGTGTGCCATCGACAGTGAGAACATTAAGAGGAAAATCAAGAGGTCGAAGAGAAGATAAAGCAGAAGAATCAGAAGACATATGAAAAGATGCTCCAGAATCTAGAACCCACGAGGATGTACCTGACTGAGTAGGCGCTAGCGGTGGCAGAGTGGTGGTGGCTGTCACAGCAGCAGCAGAACCCGTCGAGGAAGAACCAGATGAAGCTAACATGCGCTTGAGCCGCATAATATCCTGGTCAGTAAGCGACGAAGTCGAGGAAGGCGCACGAGTCCCACTGGAAGAAGAGCGCTTCATGTCTCTTCGCTTCTTGTGACAATCTGACTCTGGGTGACCTGGCCAGTTGCAGTAGCCACAGAAGGTGTGCGAGCGCGACCGACCCTCTCCTGAGGAAGGGTGACCCGCCCCCCTGGAGGTGTGGGCAGAAGTGATGGAGCAGAGAGCACAGGGGCATGGGCAGCAAGAGCGGTAGGAACCACAAGCAGACCAGCAGACCGGAGGCGTGTCTCCTCAGTGCAAAGCTCTACAAGCACCTTCGAAATAGGAACACGACCACGAGCGAGCAAGTGAGCACGGCGAGGCTCAAACTCAGACCGGAGGTGTAACGCCCCGGTTTCGATGCGCCAGTTGTCTGCCAGTTATTCGCCGTCGTTGCCATGCCATTTGCTTGCGTGTTGCACTTTGCCATGTCATCTTCTGCATTTCATATCATGTCATCATGTGCATTTCATTTTGCATTCGTGTTCGTCTCATACATCCGAGCATTTTCCCCGTTGTCCGTTTTGCAATCCGGCGCTCCTATGTCATCCGACGTTCCCCTTTTGCCTCTTCTCTTGTGCGGGTATTAAACTTTCTCGGAATGGCCCAAGGTTTGTCATGCGGCCTTGGAATAGCACCGGTAGACCGCCTGTCAAGTTTCGTGCCATTTGGAGGTCGTTTGGTACTCCAACGGTTAATCGGGTAACCGTAATGTCCTCTTTTGTTGCAGCCCAACACCCCTTTCAAAGTGGCCCAAAACCCACCTAACTCCCCTCCATGCTCTCGGTCGTTCGATCACGATCGCGTGGCCGAAAACCGCTCCTCATTTGGACTCTCCTAGCTCCCTATGCCTATATAAAGGCCCTCCCCTTCCATTTTCGCGGACGAAACCCTAGCCCCGCTCCCCTCGCGCGCCGGACATGTCCAACCCCGCCGAACATGTCCAGCAGCCACGTCGCCCGGACCAACCCGCGGCCGCCACGTCACCGCCGCCCGTCCCACGCGCCGCCGCGGCCCGCGG
>NC_041389.1:464472465-464485733 GCF_002162155.2 Triticum dicoccoides | reverse complement strand
CCCCGGCCGTCGCCGCCAGCAAGCGCCGCCGCCCCTCGCCATCGCCGGAGCTCCGATCCCTGCCGCCTCGCCGGACCACCGCGGCGCCCCGCGCGCGCCCCCGCGCCGCCGTTCCCCCCTCGCCGTCCCGCGCCAGGCCCGCGCCCCCGCCGCCGTGCCGCCTCCCTCCGGCGCCGCGCCGCCGCCAGGCCCGGCCACGCCTCCCCGCGCCGGCCGTCCTCCGCCGCCGCGCCCTGCCGCGCGCCCCGCGCCTCCTCTGCCCGGATCCGGGTCGGGGCCGACCGGATCCGCAGCCGCCCGGCCCCTCCGGCCTCCTCCAGCCGCCTCCCTCGTCGCCGGCTCCGCCCAACTCCGACGAGCTCTCCGGCGTGCATCGATATCCGTGCAGAGAGGTCGACCCCGATTTTCTTCTAAGTCCCCTGATTTTTTACATAATCATGCCATGTTTGACCTGCTGTATCTCTGCATCCGTAGCTCCGTTTCGTGCGTATAATATATCAAATTGTTCGTCTCGACGAGTAATTCATTTCATTCCATTGCATCATTTTTATTTGAGCTCATTGTGACGCCCGAAATGCTGTTGGAAGAGTGCATGTTGATGTTAATCTGCTGAAACTGTTATAACTTGCTCTTTTATCATTTTTGCCATGATTGATGTGTGCATCCTATGAGGTTGATGTCTACATGTATGTTGATCTATGCCATGCCATCTTTCCAGGGGTGCCAACCATGTATTTTTGTGAGTTGTGTGCTGAGTGTATCAAGCTTGCTAAGTAGGGTAGTTGCTGTTGCTGTTTTCTTGACAGATTCTGTTATATTTTGTTGCTATGTAAACATGCTTCTACTAATCAATCTATGCATAATATGAAGATGCTCTATAAACATGTTTTGATCTACATGTCTTGCTCTATCCATTCATGCCCTTGGTTGCATTTATAGCCTGCTGGAACATGTTGTTATCTTGCTCTAAAGTTGCTTGAAAATGTTGCTATCAGCCTGTTAACATTAAGTTCACTTGTTCCCATGTGTTTTGCTAGTGATCCATGCACCCTATGACCTTGCTATTGCCATGCTTAGCTTCACAAACATGCCTTCTTACTGTTGGTTGCCTTGCCATGCCATGTATTGCTCTGTGGTGAGTGATTCAAGCTAACGAACATGCCTACTTATTGTTGTTCCTGCCATGTATGAATCTGTAATATAACTTGCCATGTTTACATGGGTGCCATCATATTTTCCGTGCCTTTTTGGCTCATGGTCAGTAAGGGTCTTTTGATCTATGCAATTAGTAGATTCATGCCATGCCTTTGTTTGCCATGATATGTTCCTGTAACATGTTGTTTGCTTGCTCTAAACATTGCAACCTGATGTTATTTCTGCTAAAGTCTGAAACTGTTATTATTTGCAATATCTCCATGTCATTTTGAGCATGTTCTAGTGATTTCTGGAGTTAGCTCAGTGTTCATGTTTTGTTATGCTTTTCCTGTACTTCATGCCCATGCCTTTTGTTATTATGTTGGGATGCTGTAGCTTATTCTTTTGATGCTTGCAAGATGCCTAATTGCTGTTATGGACATATTGTTGTTATGACTTGTATAGTGTGTGTGTGTTGCACCGTTGCTCCGTTTTGAGTGTGCTCTATATGAAACTTGCTTGTTTTTGCATGTAGCTTCATATTATCATGTTGCATCCTTGTTTTGGTGTGTTTGCTTGATGTTTGTATGCATTTTGCATCAATGCCATGCTTAACTTGTTTTGCTCATATCTTCTAGGCCGTAGCTCCGAATCTAATGAACTTTATATGTAACTTGACTAGAATTTCGTGTAGATCATCTTGGTGCATCTTAACTTGCTGTGTAACAACTTGAACATAAGGTTTATTCAGTTCTGGACTAATTTCGAAATATGCATATGAGGACTTACCGGAATTGTTATATGTTGTTCCCGGCCTCATTTAAACTTGGCTTGATGTGTTGTTCTTGTTTGCATCATCTATTGCCATGAGTAGCTTCATGTAGCCTTGTCATGCATCATGCTTGTTGTGCATCATGCCTTGTTCATGTGTGGTGTGTTTACCTATGTTGTGTGCTTCTTCTCGATAGTTCCCGTTTCGTTGCGATCGTGAGGATTCGTTCGTCTACGTGTGGTTCGTCTTCGTGGCTTCGTCTTCTTCATGGACTCGTTCTTCTTCCTAGCGGGATTTCAGGCAAGATGACCGCTACCCTGGATCTCACTACTATCATTGCTATGCTAGTTGCTTCGTTCTATCGCTATGCTGCGCTACCTATTACCTATTTATCAAGCCATCCCATATTGCCATGAACCCCTAACCTTTGACACCTTTCCTATGCAAACCGTTGTTTGGCTATGTTACCGCTTTGCTCAGCCCCTCTTATAGCGTTGCTAGTTGCAGGTGAAGTTGAAGATTGCTCCATGGTGGACAGGGTTATGTTGGGATATCACAATATCTCTTATATTATTAATGCATCTATATATTTGGTAAAGGGTGGAAGGCTCGGCCTTATGCCTGGTGTTTTGTTCCACTCTTGCCGCCCTAGTTTCCGTCATACCGGTGTTATGTTCCCGGATTTTGCGTTCCTAACGCGGTCGGGTGATTTATGGGACCCCCCTGACAGTTCGCTTTGAATAAAACTTGTCCAGCAAGGCCCAACCTTGGTTTTACCATTTGCCTCACCACCACCTATACCCTTCCCTTGGGTCGGCCAACCCAAGGGTCATCTTTATTTTAGCCCCCCCCCCGGGCCAGTGCTTGTCTAAGTGTTGGTCCGAAATGAGCAACCTGCGGGGCCACCTCGGGGAAACTTGAAGTCTGGTTTTACTCGTAGCTTGACTTATCCGGTGTTGCCCTGAGAACGAGATATGTGCAGCTCCTATCGGGATTGTCGGCGCATCGGGCGGCTTTGCTGGTCTTGTTTTACCATTGTCGAAATGTCTTGTAAACCGGGATTCTGAGACTGATCGGGTCTTCCTGGGAGAAGGTCTATTCCTTCGTTGATCGCGAGAGCTTGTCATGGGCTAAGTTGGGACACCCTTGCAGGGTATAAACTTTCGAGAGCCGTGCCCGCAGTTATGTGGCAGATGGGAATTTGTTAATGTCCGGTTGTAGATAACTTGACACCAGATCCGAACTAAAATGCATCAACCGCGTGTGTAGCCGTGATGGTCTCTTCTCGGCGGAGTCCGGGAAGTGAACACGGTTTCTGTGTTATGATTGAAGTAAGTAGGAGTTCAGGATCACCTCTTGATCATTGCTAGTTGACGACCGTTTCGCTTGTTCTCTTCTCGCTCTCATTTGCGTCTGTTAGCCACCATATCATGCTTAGTCGCTGCTGCAACCTGACCACTTTACCCCTTCCTTTCCCTTTAAGCTTTGCTAGTCTTGATACTCATGGTAATGGGATTGCTGAGTCCTCGTGGCTCACAGATTAATACAACAACAGTTGCAGGTGCAGGTTATGTGATGATCTTGATGCGAGAGCGATGCTTGCTTGCTTTGAGTTCTTCTTCTGCTTCTTCTTCGATCAGGGGATAGGTTCCAGGTCGGCAGCCTGGGCTAGCAGGGTGGATATTGTTTGAGTTTCTGTTTATGATTCATCCGTAGTCGGATGTTGTTCTTGTATGTGATGATGTTGTATTCGTGTGGCATTGTATGCCTTTTGTATGTATCCCCATCTATTATGTAATGTTGATGTAATGATATCCACCTTGCAAAAGCGTTTCAATATGCGGGTCTATCCTTGGTGGGACCTTCGAGTTCCTTTTGGATAGGGTCGTATATTGGGCGTGACAAGTTGGTATCAGAGCCTCGACCTACCCTAGGAGCCCCCTTGATTGATCGTGTAGTTTGGCCGTTGTCGAGTCTAGAAGAAAATTGTTTTCGGAGTCTAGTTATATCGGAGAGTAGGAATTCTTTTTACTCCTCTGCCCCTTCGTCGCTCTGGTAAGGAATCTTGACGTAGGTGTTTTCAACTACTCCTCTTCCCCTTCAAATTTTTCTTTAGGATCACGTGGTTAGTTTCGTGAGTTGTCCATCCTCTTTTGTCCGGTGCATTCCTCGTCAAGCTGATTCGAACCTCTCTCTCTTTGGGAGATCAATCCTCAGTTCTTTTCGATCGAAGTTGTTTTTCCATCCTCAGTTCTTTTCTTTTCCCACCCGCCCACCCTTTTTATTCTCGGAACCAGAGTCCGTTATCGAGTATTCATTCTACTCGTGCGAAGTCTTTGCTTTCTTTCCACAATGATTTCAACCGGTGTTTTCCTCTTCAAGATATTCGTCGGTTCCCCTTCTAAGTTTCCTTTGTTTTCCCGCCCTCCCACCCTATTTCTTCCCGGAGTCTGACTCTCTCTCGACCATCAATTTCATTCATGTGGAGCCTCTTCAGTCTTCTCTCCATTATTTCAACCGGTGAATTCTCGTCTCGGTGGACATTCTTCATCTCTTTTTCTTTTTCCGGTGGATTAAATTCAAGTTTTTCGGGTTGTTCATATTCTTTTTCCTCAGCTCAAGTGTTTTCCTTGCTCGTTTGCCTCTCGCCAGTTTATCCTTCCAGAGTGTTCAAGACATCTCAGGAGATTCGTCTGTGTGTGAATTAATTCGAGGTTGTCACCTCATTCAAATATTTCATTATTCCGGTGCATCATCTATCTGTTCAACAATCCTTTCCAACGGTGTTTTTCTCTTTAGTGGGCCCTAACCCACAGGTCTTTTCCCAGGATCTTACCTGACTCTTCTAATTCCCCCGGAGTTATTCTAAATTCTTTTCAAGTGTGACGTAAGAATGAATTTCATCAGTCACATGCCTTCCCCAAGATCGCTTTCAAATTCTTTTCATTGTTGGCTCAACCTTTTCGGTTTTCATTCTCCCGGAGTATCTCAGTAATTTTGGTTGAGTTTCCCGTCGTCATTTGAAGACCGAAGAAGAAGATTTCTGTTAAAATCTTGTCCGTTCTCCCGGAGATTTGCGGTGCTAGCTCGATGTTATCCTATCAAATTGTTTCTAGTCATGCAAATTCTTTTCATCCATTCGGAGCATTTCAGGAGTTGCTTTCTCTCTCGATCATCCGGAGGCCATCTTTTCGGAAGATTTCTTCGTTCTAAGTTTTCAAATTCGTTCTCCAATTATTCTAATATCCGTGCCCTTTCGTTCGTCTCAATATTCTTCCGGTGCTTCGTTCAAGTGTTCTTTAATCAGCTCATGATCTCTTTGTTCTTTTGCATCTAAATCACCCCTCAAGCATATTTGTCTTCTAATTCTTCCCGGTGATTCATTCTCTTTCATCAGTCATTTTTGGAATTCTTACGGCGGTTCGTTCAAGATTCTTTTCCTTGATTATCATTTAATTCATTCGTTCTTGTCAATCCTACCGGTGATTCATGAAGACTTTCTCAAGTTTGCGATATGCCACTTCTCAATCCTTTTTCAAGAAGAATAAGTAGTATGTTAATTCCATTGCTTGTCATCAATTTAATTTGATGAAGGATAAGCATACAATAAATCTTATTCTTATTTCATCCAAGTGAGTAATCCCTTCCTTCGGAGTTTGTTCTTGATGAATAAATTCTAGTTCCAAGCGTTTTTCATCTTTTTCTTTTCCGGGGTTCAATTTCCTCGGCCATCTCGTCGGAGCCTCCATCTAAATCACCGCAAGGCTCATCTTATTCTTTCATCCTTCATTCTACCTCATCATCCTTTTGTCACCGGAGTTCTTCATGGTGGTTCTTCATGATTTAATTCATTCTTCAAGAGTTCATCAAGTATCATTCCATCCTCTCAAGCGCGTGTTCTAATCCTTCCATTTTCGGCCGGAGTGCTCCCTGAATTTTTTCAGTCTTATCCGTTTCTTTTCACATTCTAACCACTCCGGTTAGAACGAGTGCTTTCATAGCCTATCTGATTCCGTGGGTTTTCGATTCTCGTCATTCTCGTCGTTCCTCTCTTCTTCTCGAGTGCTCTCGATTCTGTGCTTCTTCTCTTGAGTTCTTGTTTCACCTCATCCCCTTTTCCCTTCCGTCTCGGTCCTAAGATCTCGGGGCGAGATCTCTTGTTAGTGGAGGAGTGTTGTAACGCCTCGGTTTCGATGCGCCAGTTGTCTACCAGTTATTCGCCGTCGTTGGCATGCCATTTGCTTGCGTGTTGCACTTTGCCATGTCATCTTCTGCATTTCATATCATGTCATTATGTGCATTTCATTTTGCATTCGTGTTCGTCTCATACATCCGAGCTTTTTCCCCGTTGTCCGTTTTGCAATCCGGCGCTCCTATGTCATCCGACGTTCCCATTTTGCCTCTTCTCTCGTGCGGGTATTAAACTTTCTCGGAATGGCCCGAGGTTTGTCATGCGGCCTTGGAATAGCACCGGTAGACCGCCTGTCAAGTTTCGTGCCATTTGGAGGTCGTTTGGTACTCCAACGGTTAATCGGGTAACCGTAATGTCCTCTTTTGTTGCAGCCCAACACCCCTTTCAAAGTGGCCCAAAACCCACCTAACTCCCTTCCATGCTCTCGGTCGTTCGATCACGATCGCGTGGCCGAAAACCGCTCCTCATTTGGACTCTTCTAGCTCCCTATGCCTATATAAAGGCCCTCCCCTTCCATTTTCGCGGACGAAACCCTAGCCCCGCTCCCCTCGCGCGCCGGACATGTCCAACCCCGCCGAACATGTCCAGCAGCCACGTCGCCCGGACCAACCCGCGGCCGCCACGTCACCGCCGCCCGTCCCACGCGCCGCCGCGGCCCGCGGGGCCCGAGGCCGGCCCGCCCGGGCCCGCACAGCGCCGCGCCCCGCCGCCCGCGCCTCTGCCCCGGCCGTCGCCGCCAGCAAGCGCCGCCGCCCCTCGCCATCGCCGGAGCTCCGATCCCTGCCGCCTCGCCGGACCACCGCGGCGCCCCGCGCGCGCCCCCGCGCCGCCGTTCCCCCCTCGCCGTCCCGCGCCAGGCCCGCGCCCCCGCCGCCGTGCCGCCTCCCTCCGGCGCCGCGCCGCCGCCAGGCCCGGCCACGCCTCCCCGCGCCGGCCGTCCTCCGCCGCCGCGCCCTGCCGCGCGCCCCGCGCCTCCTCTGCCCGGATCCGGGTCGGGGCCGACCGGATCCGCAGCCGCCCGGCCCCTCCGGCCTCCTCCAGCCGCCTCCCTCGTCGCCGGCTCCGCCCAACTCCGACGAGCTCTCCGGCGTGCATCGATATCCGTGCAGAGAGGTCGACCCCGATTTTCTTCTAAGTCCCCTGATTTTTTACATAATCATGCCATGTTTGACCTGCTGTATCTCTGCATCCGTAGCTCCGTTTCGTGCGTATAATATATCAAATTGTTCGTCTCGACGAGTAATTCATTTCATTCCATTGCATCATTTTTATTTGAGCTCATTGTGACGCCCGAAATGCTGTTGGAAGAGTGCATGTTGATGTTAATCTGCTGAAACTGTTATAACTTGCTCTTTTATCATTTTTGCCATGATTGATGTGTGCATCCTATGAGGTTGATGTCTACATGTATGTTGATCTATGCCATGCCATCTTTCCAGGGGTGCCAACCATGTATTTTTGTGAGTTGTGTGCTGAGTGTATCAAGCTTGCTAAGTAGGGTAGTTGCTGTTGCTGTTTTCTTGACAGATTCTGTTATATTTTGTTGCTATGTAAACATGCTTCTACTAATCAATCTATGCATAATATGAAGATGCTCTATAAACATGTTTTGATCTACATGTCTTGCTCTATCCATTCATGCCCTTGGTTGCATTTATAGCCTGCTGGAACATGTTGTTATCTTGCTCTAAAGTTGCTTGAAAATGTTGCTATCAGCCTGTTAACATTAAGTTCACTTGTTCCCATGTGTTTTGCTAGTGATCCATGCACCCTATGACCTTGCTATTGCCATTCTTAGCTTCACAAACATGCCTTCTTACTGTTGGTTGCCTTGCCATGCCATGTATTGCTCTGTGGTGAGTGATTCAAGCTAACGAACATGCCTACTTATTGTTGTTCCTGCCATGTATGAATCTGTAATATAACTTGCCTTGTTTACATGGGTGCCATCATATTTTCCGTGCCTTTTTGGCTCATGGTCAGTAAGGGTCTTTTGATCTATGCAATTAGTAGATTCATTCCATGCCTTTGTTTGCCATGATATGTTCCTGTAACATGTTGTTTGCTTGCTCTAAACATTGCAACCTGATGTTATTTTTGCTAAAGTCTGAAACTGTTATTATTTGCAATATCTCCATGTCATTTTGAGCATGTTCTAGTGATTTCTGGAGTTAGCTAAGTGTTCATGTTTTGTTATGCTTTTCCTGTACTTCATGCCCATGCCTTTTGTTATTATGTTGGGATGTTGTAGCTTATTGTTTTGATGCTTGCAAGATGCCTAGTTGCTATTATGGACAGATTGTTGTTATGACTTGTATAGTGTGTGTTGCACCGTTGCTCCGTTTTGAGTGTGCTCTATATGAAACTTGCTTATTTTTGCATGTAGCTTCATATTATCATGTTGCATCCTTGTTTTGGTGTGTTTGCTTGATGTTTGTATGCATTTTGCATCAATGCCATGCTTAACTTGTTTTGCTCATATCTTCTAGGCCGTAGCTCTGAATCTAATGAACTTTATATGTAACTTGACTAGAATTTCGTGTAGATCATCTTGGTGCATCTTAACTTGCTGTTTAACAACTTGAACATAAGGTTTATTTAGTTCTGGACTAATTTCGAAATATGCATATGAGGACTTACCGGAATTGTTATATGTTGTTCTCGGCCTCATTTAAACTTGCCTTGATGTGTTGTTCTTGTTTGCATCATCTCTTGCCATGAGTAGCTTCATGTAGCCTTGTCATGCATCATGCTTGTTGTGCATCATGCCTTGTTCATGTGTGGTGTGTTTACCTATGTTGTGTGCTTCTTCTCGATAGTTTCCGTTTCGTTGCGATCGTGAGGATTCGTTCGTCTACGTGTGGTTCGTCTTCGTGGCTTCGTCTTCTTCATGGACTCGTTCTTCTTCCTAGCGGGATTTCAGGCAAGATGACCGCTACCCTGGATCTCACTACTATCATTGCTATGCTAGTTGCTTCGTTCTATCGCTATGCTGCGCTACCTATTACCTGTTTATCAAGCCATCCCATATTGCCATGTACCCCTAACCTTTGACACCTTTCCTATGCAAACCGTTGTTTGGCTATGTTACCGCTTTGCTCAGCCCCTCTTATAGCGTTGCTAGTTGCAGGTGAAGTTGAAGATTGCTCCATGGTGGATAGGGTTATGTTGGGATATCACAATATCTCTTATATTATTAATGCATCTATATATTTGGTAAAGGGTGGAAGGCTCGGCCTTATGCCTGGTGTTTTGTTCCACTCTTGCCGCCCTAGTTTCCGTCATACCGGTGTTATGTTCCCGGATTTTGCGTTCCTAACGCGGTCGGGTGATTTATGGGACCCCCCTGACAGTTCGCTTTGAATAAAACTTGTCCAGCAAGGCCCAACCTTGGTTTTACCATTTGCCTCACCACCACCTATACCCTTCCCTTGGGTCGGCCAACCCAAGGGTCATCTTTATTTTAGCCCCCCCCCCGGGCCAGTGCTTGTCTAAGTGTTGGTCTGAAACGAGCAACCTGCGGGACCACCTCGGGGAAACTCGAAGTCTGGTTTTACTCGTAGCTTGACTTATCCGGTGTTGCCCTGCGAACGAGATATGTGCAGCTCCTATCGGGATTGTCGGCGCATCGGGCGGCTTTGCTGGTCTTGTTTTACCATTGTCGAAATGTCTTGTAAACCGGGATTCCGAGACTGATCGGGTCTTCCTGGGAGAAGGTCTATTCCTTCGTTGATCGCGAGAGCTTATCATGGGCTAAGTTGGGACACCCCTGCAGGGTATAAACTTTCGAGAGCCGTGCCCGCGGTTATGTGGCAGATGGGAATTTGTTAATGTCCGGTTGTAGATAACTTGACACCAGATCCGAACTAAAATGCATCAACCGCGTGTGTAGCCGTGATGGTCTCTTCTCGGCGGAGTCCGGGAAGTGAACACGGTTTCTGTGTTATGATTGACGTAAGTAGGAGTTCAGGATCACCTCTTGATCATTGCTAGTTGACGACCGTTTCGCTTGTTCTCTTCTCGCTCTCATTTGCGTCTGTTAGCCACCATATCATGCTTAGTCGCTGCTGCAACCTCACCACTTTACCCCTTCCTTTCCCTTTAAGCTTTGCTAGTCTTGATACTCATGGTAATGGGATTGCCGAGTCCTCGTGGCTCACAGATTAATACAACAACAGTTGCAGGTGCAGGTTATGTGATGATCTTGATGCGAGAGCGATGCTTGCTTGCTTTGAGTTCTTCTTCTGCTTCTTCTTCGATCAGGGGATAGGTTCCAGGTCGGCAGCCTGGGCTAGCAGGGTGGATATTGTTTGAGTTTCTGTTTATGATTCATCCGTAGTCGGATGTTGTTCTTGTATGTGATGATGTTGTATTCGTGTGGCATTGTATGCCTTTTGTATGTATCCCCATCTATTATGTAATGTTGATGTAATGATATCCACCTTGCAAAAGCGTTTCAATATGCGGGTCTATCCTTGGTGGGACCTTCGAGTTCCTTTTGGATAGAGTCGCATATTGGGCGTGACAGGAGGCGAGATAAGAACTCATGAACCCTCTGAAACTCCAAGTCAGACCTCGTAGTCTGGCAACAACGGCAAGTGCCACAAACAACTGTCCGCAGGGAGTCAAGCTGACGCCAGATGGCAGAGCACTGAGAGTAGAACTCATCAACAGACGAGTCACCCTGCTGAAGAGCATGCTCCTGACGCACTACAGAGAGGTATAGAGCATCGCTAGAGGGCTGATAGCGCTGACAGAGATAGGCCCACATCGCTGCAACAGTGTTGAGACCCATGAACTCTGAAGCAAACTGAGGGAGAACACTCGCAGTGAGGACAGCAGTAGCCCGAGCATCATCATTACACCACTGAGTGTAAGCAGACAAATCATCCCGGTAGACAGAAAGAGCATCAGAATAGGCGGATACCTGCCGATCATAAGCACCAACTGCAGCATCATCAAAAGCCTTGGCTGCATCCCGATCAGCCTGAGAAGCATCAGCAGTAAGCACCGGCGGTAACGGCGAAACAGGAGCCACTGGAGCAACAGGGCATGGCGGACAGGAGACCTCGCCAGAGAGAACACCCCACAATAGAAGTCCGCGCATGTGGATACGCATGAAACCCACAAGCTCAGCATAATTGGTGCCATCAAAAATCACAGAGCACCGAGGAATAACCACATAGCCGGACGAAGACATGCTGATTTGCTTTTCTGCCTCTCCTTTTTTTGGTCAACGAGAACAGTAAATCCCGATCGGAAAGGAAACGGGATCGAGGGGATCAAGCCCCACGCGCTCGCTGGATCGAGTGCCCGCTTGCGGGAGGCCCCTGCGCACGCACACGCCCCAGCACGCCCGCTCGCACGGCCAGGCAAACAGAAGCCAGGGGCCAGCGGCAGCAGCAGGAAGCGGGGCCAGCGGAAAGGAGACGAGTGGCCAGGCCGGTCAGCGGCAGAGGCGCGAGGGAGCGGCCGGCCACGGCGCGAGGGGGCACCGGCCGAGCTTCAGGCGACGAGGCGGAGCAGCTTGGCAGTTGGGGAGGGCGGCGGCCAAGACAGGCAGTCGGGCAGCAGGTCCGGCGGAGCAGCTTGGGGAGGGCGGATCGAAGAGGAGACGGCGGGTCCGGGACGAGGGGTGGCCGGCCAGGCAAGAGATGGCAGCGACCGGGCCGGGGCCGCCGGATCCGCGACGGGAAAGGCCGGAATCGGGAGAAAAGCTAGCACGGAGTTGCAGTGTGCGGGAGAGAGGGGAACCTAACATCTGATACCATGTTGGATGAATAGCAACTAGTATTTCCTGAGGGCCAAAGGCCATTACATATACATGTATGTCAAAGTGCAGAAAACCCCTTATACAATGGGGATATACCGAAAAGGGACTATACACATCTAACAGGTATTACCCAACAAAAAAAGCAAGATGAACACAGTAAAATTCATACAGACTGACTGTAAAGCTTGAAAACCAACCTAGAAACCGGGAATTCACATGCGGAGCATGATCAACCTCTCTTAGATTTTATAGTTACAATAACCCCTCATAGATGATACAATTTAGCTATAGTTCAGAATTTTAGATGATTACTCAGGATAACTCGGAAGCACGAACAACCTCTCCTAGCTGTTATAGAGAAACTAGGCCAAATCTTCCTCACATATTAGAAGGAAAAATTTAAAACAAACATGCAGAAAATATAGAGACTTCAAAAACCTTGGGATGCTTAGAGTACACAGTAGGTTATATGCATCATAAAACACATCAAGCTAATGGCAGATTCAAGCATCACACAAACCCATTCAGGAAAACCATAGAGGCTAGAATGGATACAGACTAAAATGTGGATAACTTACATACATGCATCATAGAATATATCAAATAAGTAATGAAAAATTAATATTGAACTATGTTTTGTTCTTAAGTATATGCCAAACAAGTAATGAAAAAAATACAATCCTTACATGGGAGTATGCTAAGTATAAAAATTTAGTATAAATATCTATATATCAAGAGGAGCAGGTGATAATAGGTGAAACTGAAATTGATGACTTGAAAATAAAATAAATTTGGATCTACACCACTGGCCATAGACATGCAGGTCTTGCCGAAGTAGTCCCAGCCTGTTGAAATTCCGAGAGCGCCGACGAGTCGATGCAGCAACTGGTTTCTTCCAGATCCGGCGGAGCGCTATATACCGTAGTTGGGTGGAGAAACAACAAATTACCAACACTGGATCGCACAACTACCTAGGATATCAACCATGTAGTGAATTACCGGCACCCTCCTTCTCTCTCTTCCACCTCATCAAAAACAAACGTGGCAAGGGCTATAGACAGCTGAGGTGGAACCATTGTGCTATACTATGTAATTACAGCCGGGCGTCAAGCCGTCGCCCCCGCTGTGCGGGGTGGTGCTGGTCTTGCTACTGATCAGCCGGCGCACGCACGCCTTGGACGCCGGCGCCGCCTTAGCATCGACGCTCCCACCGTGCTGGCGCGGGTGCAACACGTGGAGGCTAACGAGGAAGCGGCGTAGCTTGTGGCTCGGAGCGGTCACGGGCATTCTTCCACGGCAGCACCCCACCTCGTCGTCGCACAATCTATGGGGCAAGGAAGCTCGCACGACCAGTGTCTTGCTCGCGAGCGGGCAAAGCTAGCTATGTATGCTCCTGG
>NC_041389.1:464427058-464471923 GCF_002162155.2 Triticum dicoccoides | reverse complement strand
GTGTGAAGATTTTTTTAAAGGGTTTAGATGAGGATAAATTTAGTATTTGGTCCCCTCAAGTCTGCATGCATGTTTTATCATTTGCGCCCCTGAACCTCCTCCCTAGCTCCGCCGTTGCGCCCCTGAACCTCCTCCTTCCTAGCTTTGCCATCATCTCCAGCCATGACGTGACGATACACACTTA
Source organism: Triticum dicoccoides (assembly GCF_002162155.2). Classification (NCBI taxonomy): domain Eukaryota; kingdom Viridiplantae; phylum Streptophyta; class Magnoliopsida; order Poales; family Poaceae; genus Triticum; species Triticum dicoccoides. The sequence continues at coordinate 464,471,739 of NC_041389.1, read as the reverse complement.
CTTATGCTATCACGAAATCGGCAAGAACTCGGAGTGGTTGGCTCCATAGGGCCAAAGACTGGCGCATGACCAAGAGAAGAATGAATCATTTCATGAAAGGCACGCTGCTGTGAGCTCACTTGTACAAGGAGAATAACTGTGGAGGTTAGCTGGGTCCCATGGAATGGCTTAGACATGGCATGGCTTGTTCGGAATGTAGTGTTTTTACTTTCAGACACATGCGTACATAAAGTATGGAGTTTTCCTTTGTTCTTATTTAGGAACAAGGCGCAGTGTCATTTTAGCTTCAGAAATTTATGTTGTGCGATCGTTCTGCTGTTGCTCCCTATCACGACTCACTCCACACATAAAAATTATGACCTTTTACGTTCACATCGGAAGAGTAAGACGATACACAAGGAAAAGGCATGCATAGTGACATCATGTATTTAAAAATTGATTTGAAGAATAAATAAAAAGTACTCCTAGTTCAAACCGCAATGTCTGATTTCATAATCTAGTATAGGTGCTATTCCCATAAAAACAATCTTGAGGCACCTAAATACTTGGCGGTAAATACTCCTAATCGTGGCCCGATATCCTCAAATCGGCCGGAAGCATGGAGTACCGTCGATTTATGCTCGTTCAATCGAGTGGTCCCAGCGTCTCCTATATAATCCTGACTAAACCAAACAGTCCGGCCACCGTTGACCCAGAATTCTCAGTCGGACACCGGAAGCATGTGCAGTAGAGAAGCACAGCCGCGTCCACCTCATCACCTTCACCGGCGCCGGCGAGCACCGCCTGGGCCCGGACCTCATCTCTGCCATCCGCTCTGCCGTGGATGCTATCCGCGCCTCTTTGGCCGTCTGGCGCCGGCGCCGGCATCCTGGCCGCCGAGGACAAGTACTTCTCCGAGGGCTTCGACCAGGCCTAGGCGTGCACGATCCCGCGCCACCTCCATGCCTCCATGAGCGAGGGCTTCCGAGGCCTCTCAAGCGGCTCGCCGACGCTGACATATCAGAGAACGAAGGCGAGACCATGTCGGTCGATGCGATGACATATCAGAGAACGGAGGCGAGACCATGTCGGTCGATGCGATGACATATCAGAGAACGGAGGCGAGGCCATGTCGATGCGACGAAGGAGCACTTGTTGTGTTGCTGGCCTCTGTGTCGCCGGTCCCGATCTGCCGGTATCAACGACACCCACTATGAGCACATCTTGTTGGAAGGCCCCAAAGCCCAACTAAAATTCTGAAATTCTCTTGCCTCATTCATGCCATGAGAGTGGTGTAAGCGAGACTAAAATTTAGTCTCACCCCGAAAGTTGCGAGAGACTTGCACCTCTTTATAAGATGAGCTCTTCTATCATTTGTATGAGCATGAGAAGAGGAGACTTACATGCGCGCTCCTCCTCCTCGCGCGGCGTTGCACGGGTTACGGAAATGAGCCGAGGACAGAGCTATTCACGTTGTCTATATTTTTGCTGCTAGGTAAAAATTAATGAGTCATTAATAATTAACGGACACGTTAATTACTGAACCGTTTTCGATTCTTTTGAATCGCGACGACTCAGACGTGGGGCTTACTCCCACGACCTACCCGACCCGCACTATATAGTCAGGCAAACGTCTACCCTAGCCACCGCCGCATTGTATAGTTTCGCACCACCGTTCCAGAGCATTGCGCCGCCACGCAAGTCTTCTCCATCCTTCCTTCCGGCGTGCACCGCGAGAAGGGACAACAGCCCTCCGGAACCCCGCCTCTCGTCACTACTAGGGAAAACCCTAGCAGTAGCGCGTGTTTTGTGCCCACTAGTAGCGCGGGTGGCCGCGCTACTAATAAGGCGCTACAACTATTGCTTAGCAGTAACGCGTGCCATCACGCGCTACTGCTAAGACAAATAGCTGCAGTGCTTGTTCACTACCGCACTACTGCTAAGGTATCTACTTGCAGCGTGTTTTCTTTCCATCGCTACTAGTATTTTTTTTATTTTTTTTATTTTTAGTGTATTTATGCGCCATCATACAAATATTGGTACAATACCAGCTGTTATGAGGTTTACATCATTATGTCCATAACAGTGTATTAAATGAAGGTGGATTAGGTTCAAGTGGAGGCAATATGTGGTGCATGTCAAAAGTATACTACTAATCCAAACTTGATCTAGTTTGGACTAGTAGTACTTTCGATGTGCACCACATGTTGCCTCCACTTGAATCTAATCCGCCAACACAAGATATTTAATCATCATCATGGTCATTACCACCAACAGTATTTATTTAATCACCACTAACACTAGATAATAATAATCATCATAGTCATTACCACCAACACTAGCTATTTTATCATCATAGTAATAGTGTAGCACATCATCATCCTGAAACTCATTTCTAGCCAGCTACTCACTCCTGCTGCTCTCTCTTAGGTAAAAGAACATAAAACATGTGTAGCTCTCCTTCTTGATCAAGTTGGAGTATGCAGATGAACCTGTCTCCTAATCGTGGAAGGCGCCTCTGTTTGCTGCTCCCTAGTACTTCTCTGCGCTCCCCCAACACATATTTGGTCCAGTCTTGCACTATTAAGCATCTGTCGCTAATCTTGAATGCACTAAAGTAAGCTGTAGGATATCTTGGCCGTAAGCTGATAATACTCATGATACCTTTAGTCTCGATCCCATAAGGCACAACATTCATCGGGAGTCCCTGTTGAAGAACATCGTATGGTAACATACTTAGCAATGAAGTTTAGCTTCAAAAATAATGTATGGAAAAGATGCAATGAGGACAAAAAGTAAAAATCTTACCATCCTTCCTAAATGGATGTGACCGTAGTTCATTACGAACACTATTGGTCGCACATTTTCAGTACTAACATTTCTAAATGCAGGAAGAAAATTTGTCTTGACAGTATCAAGATCCTCAAGCCACAAAACATAATGACTGAGCTCCTCGCAGTTGAGTTCAGCCCCATGACACTATACGTCAGGGTGTGCGTTCGGTTTTTTCGGTTTGATTCGGTTCGGTTTATACGGTTTTTGGTTTTATACGGTTTTTATACGTCAGTTTATACGGTTATATACGTAATACGGTTCGGTTTCGGTAATAACCATTCATTTTCGGTTTGGTTTCGGTAATAACCAAAATAACCAAAGTTTAGCGAATTTTCAAGCTACATATAATTTTATCTCGAAGAAAATTGATGCGATAATGTTGTTGCATCCACATAATGGTACTGAACTAGTAGTTACCACCAGGGTTGTACGTACATGTAAATCTAAAGCTAGCATACATGCATATACCTCCAAATAACGACACTATGATCTGATGATTATAGTGCATACAATCGGGACATGCATACTTGTTTGTTTAGTAGAATGCATACTTGTGCTAAGACCGTAATTCCTCAAAAAAAAGGCCTCAACACAAAAGCAAGCGCATGCATAGAACTAGAGCTAGCCCATTAATTTTCAAGCCCACTCAAACTTCACTGGCCGCCAGCCCAACACATGATGATGTGTACTGCAGTTGTTGCCTGTCGCTGAGGTGCGGTGAGTTCCCGTGAGCGTGAGGATAGTCCCACCTCGCTAGTGTAGCCAGCACGCAGTAGGCTAGCTGGTTATATAATGGAGCGGCTTCGCAGCAGATAGAAGCACCCAACACTAGGCCTCCATCTCAAAGGCCGTGTGGGCATTTTTTTTAAAATCGGTTAATTCGGTTTAACCGAACGGTTTTCGGTTTTAAACCGAAAAAACCAAAGTTCAAATAGTTTCTAAATTTCAAAACTGAAACCTAAACCGAAAACTGAAAAAACCAAAATTTCGGTTTGGTTTTGTTTTTTTCGGTTTGGTTTTTGGTTACGGTTCGGTTTTGCACACCCTGAACTATACGGTCCTGTCTACCAAGCGCTGGACATGTTTGCTTGCACGGAAATAAGCTGACAATACAAATTAGTTGTCAACTATTTTTGAATAAACAATATCAAAGACATAAATATGGTTGAGAAACTTACATAATGGTATAACTGGAGGCATTTGCACATTGACCCAGATGTCGGTATTACCTTCAATATCATCTTTCGGACGAATATCAAAGGTGATAACCATATCAGGCTCAAATGCATAAGTCTTGCATAGTGCTCGCCATGTTTTGCATCCAAAATAGGTGTAGTCGTCTGAATTGTATAACTTCGCATGGAAAATATAACCATGCTCGGTCTTCAAGTAAACTTTCTTTTCCTCCATACTATGACTGAAACCTATCTTATCCAATACAAAAACTCTTGCATGGCAGGGGATACGCTAGTAGAATAGTAAAAAAAATATAAGTTGAAGCAAATGAAGCAGATGTCATGCTTAATTACGAAAAAAGACTTGTCGTTGTGACTTACTGTATCCACTTCGAAGTTCTCGTCCAGCTTGATGCTGAAGCGCCTATCATCATCTAGGAAGATTCCGTCGCACAGGCCGCGCTCGTCTTCGCAGTATTTGCAAATACCGAAATCCTTCTCGTCGTCAGACATTTCCTATGTTCATAGTTAAAACATTAATTGAAAATTGATCGAAGACAACTACCAAGATACTCAACACACAAATCCGGGGCACTCGATATTTTCTACATATTCTAGCACAAGTCATGCCAAAATTCGCGGAAAAATCCGGCATGACCTTTGCTAAAATAGGACATATCGAGCGCCTGAAATTTGCCGGAACGGAAATGAATCAACACTCCGGAAAAACATAGGCCACTCGAAGGTGTAACCTGCAAATATGACCGGCCACTTGGATATTGAGCAACACAAGATATACATTTCAAAATATCTTATAGGACTCAAATTAGCATGCATTCAATAAGAAAAAGTAGATCATCTCATGCGTCAGTACATCGTCGAATATTATCACTAATACATCACGGATAGTGTCATACATATAACATCACTAATACAACTAAAACTCTAGCACACGACGGGTATCGACGCGGGCGGTGGACACCCACAGAGAAGGCACCATCACGGGATCATAGCTCCAGTGAGATCCCCGGAGAACCTGCCAGGTATTGGAGAACGGCCTGTGCTCCAACGCAAACAAGTAGCGACGGACGTGCGCGTCCTCCTCATTGACATGGTGACGCACTACCTCCGCGGAGTCCTCGAGCCTCTGGATCATCACTGGCCCACGCGACCGCCACCAAAGAAGGTTCGGGTCAACGACAGGCTGGCTCCTCACCAACCTGCGCCCCCGGTAGGTAGCGCCTCCCAGTACCACCCCGGCGGAGCCCACTCCCGGACATGGCCGATCTGGTCAAGCAGGTGTCGTCCTCCGCCGACTCGACGACGAGGATGCGGGATAGGCATCGTCCACGTCGAGGCGGGAAAAATTGCTTTAACTAAAAAATCACCTAATTAGTACCTAGTTCTTACTAACTAGTTCTTACTAACTAAATAGAAGAAGGTCAAATTTTACTCGTTTTATTATGCATTACACTAGTGTTTATTCATCATCTAAGAAAACGTCACCTAAGAAAAAATCCCAGCCGCATCTGTATCCAATTCATTTCCACCCATAGATGAACCCTAACTATTTGATGCAACTAAAATTTGAAGAACTCTATCTAGGCAGAGGTAGGGGAGGGGGAGGAGCAGGCGTGCTCACCTCGATCGGGTGCCTGCGGCGAGAGAGGGGCAGGCGGCGTCGAGGTCGGGCTTGGGGCGGCGTTGGGGGCGGCGTTGAGGTCGGGGGCGGCGTCCGGGGTGGCGTCCGGGGCGGCGTTGAGGTCGGGGGCGGGGGCGGCGTTGAATCCGGGGGCGGGGGCGGCGTAGAGGGTGTGCGGAGAGCGCGCAGCGACCGACGGGCGACGGCGGCGGTGAGAGCGAAGTAGTGAGATTTGGGGGAAGTGGCCGTGGGGAAGGACGAACGCGGTGGTTAAGTCAGAAGTAGCAGTAGCGCGTTCCCAGAACCACGCTGCTGCTACATTAGCTACAGCACGTTCTGCGATACGCGCTACTGCTACAACTTTCTTCTTTTTCCCTCTTTCACTTATTTTTCTTCACATTTTATTTTTTTCCTTTCACCTTCTTCGATTTCTTTCATTCTCAATTACCTTTCTATTTGCTTTTCATTTAATTTTATTTCATTTAGTAGTAGCGAGTTTAGAGCAAAACGCGCTGCTACAAAGAAAGTAGCAGTAGCGCGGTTCCATGTAGATTGCTAGTACTATGTGTACCATATCGGCTAAGCCGTGAGAATTTTAGTAGTAACGTGTTTTCTGCGAGACGTGCTACTGCTACGAAACTATCTGCAGCGCGGTTTCGGCAGGCTCGCTGCTGCTATTTAGCACCAGCGTGCTTCTTTGACACACGCTACTGCTAAAGTTCTGTGTATAAGGTTTTCCCTAGTAGTGCGTGATCCTGTACGGGAGAGGGGCGATCAGTTTTTCGGGGAGCGCACTCGCGCGACTGCTGGCAGCGACGACTTCGCGGACGATGACTTCTTCCCCGACCTCGGCAGCCTCTTCCTCAACGACATGGGCGACAACATCAACACTGGCGGTCCTGCTCCCGCTGCACCGTATGTGATCTTGTCCTCCTTGTTCGAGATCATGCTAGAATTCTTAGAGTCTGTGCCCTAAATTTGATCTGTTCATCTACTATGCTAGTCCACATAATTAGTTTAATCTTTGTTATAGTTGTCATGATTTATTTTGTGCTTATTCGGATTAAATCTCGTAGTAACTTGCTCATATATTCAACAATCCAAAAACCTGATTATAGACAATTTACTCCGAGTGGTTTTGCTATGCATCTGAAGCCGCCCACCTTTAAGGGGGTGCAGTATAAGAGGTGGTGCACGAGAGCAGTTTACTAGTTCCAGACCATGTACTGCTATGATGCCACGAAGGGCAAGCCTGAGGGCGATCTTAATCCTGCACAACAAGAAGCTTTTGAGAAGATCGATACCCTCTTTAAAGGCGCCCTTCTGAGTGTTCTTGACGATTACATTGTGGATTCGTATATGTCGTTTGACAACCGCAAGGACATGTGGGCTGCGCTCGAGGCCAAGTTTGGGGCCTCGGACGCCGACAGCAAGTTGTACGTCATGGAGCAATTCTATGACTACAAGATGACCGATGAGCGCTCTGTTGTCCAGCAAGCTCATGAGATACAGTCGCTCGCAAAAGAACTTGAGTACTTCAAGTGTGTGTTGCCGGACAAATTTGTTGCCAGAGCCATCATTGCCAAGCTTCCACCTTCGTGGAATAATTTTGCTACTTTCCTGAAACACAAGAGACAAGAGTTTTTTGTTTCGGATCTTATTGGTACTCTTGATGTTGAAGAGAAGGTGAGAGCAAAGGACACACGTGCTCGAGTTGCCGAGGGAGCTTCTAGTGCCCACATGGTACAAAAGAAGAACTTCCAGCCCAACAAGTTCAAAAACAACAAGAACTAAACTCAGTGCAAATGCAAGTTTGATAGAAAGAACAAGCCGTCACATTCTACCAACTTCAAGAAGAATTTTCATAAGAAGGGGAAGGGACTTTGCCATGTCTGCGGTGATCCTAATCACTGGGCTCCGAAATGTCCTAACTGCTTCGAGGAGCGTGAACATGAGAAGAGCGACAAGTCCGTTATTGTTGTCATCGGTGATACTGATATGAAGGAATCTGGGCATGATATTTTTCCTACCATTCTTTCAGTATTTCAATCCCCTGATTGGTTAATTGACACCGGTGCAAATGTACATGTTTGTGCTGACGCCTCCATGTTTTCTTCTTACCAGGCCACATGAACTTCTCCCGTGTTGATGGGGAACGGGTCACATGCCTTTGTTCGAGGTGTCGGTACGGTTGATCTGAAGTTTACTTCGGGGAAAACCGTGCGTCTGAAGAACGTTCATCATGTGCCGTCCATCAATAAGAATCTCGTCAGCGGTTCCCGTTTATGTCGAGATGATTTTAAGTTGGTTTTTGAGTCCAATAAAGTTGTAATTTCCAAGTGTGAACAATTTGTTGGAAAAGGTTATGAGTGCGGAGGCTTGTTCCGCCTATCTTTTTCAAATATTTGCACTACAGTTACTAATAATGAACCACAATAATGAGTCTGATATTTGGCATTCACGACTTTGTCATATTAACTTTGGTTGCATGATGCGGCTAGCCAGTATGAATTTAATTCTGAAAATCCCTATTGTCAAAGGCTCCAAGTGCCAAGTATGTGTGCAAGCTAAGCAACCTCGCAAGTCCCATAAGAGCACAGAGGCAAGATACATGGCGCCACTAGAGCTTATACATTCTGATCTTTGTGAGATGAATGGTGTGTTGACAAGAGGTGGAAAGTGATACTTCATGACGTTGATTGATGACTCCACTAGATATTGTTATATGTATCTTCTGAAATCAAAAGATGAGGCTTTAACTTTCTTCAGAAACTAGCTGAAGCAGAGAACCAACTTGATCGGAAAATTGAACAGCTAAGGTCTGATCCTGGTGGAGAGTATTTTTTAAAGAATTTAATTTGTTTTGTGCGGAACATGGTATAATCCATGAGAGGACTCCTCCCTACTCACCTCAATTGAATGGGGTGGCCGAAAGAAAGAACCGAACTCTAATTAATTTGGTTAACGCCATATTAGACACATCGGGTCTTTTCAAGGAATGGTGGGGGAATCTCATGTTTAAAGGAAGCAGATCGGCATGCTATGACAGTGGCGACGTCCCGTTGTGTCACAAGGACTGCGAGCCGAAGACGACGAGTGGTTGGCCGTCGTAAGCAGGAAGCAACTATCAATTCACTTCAAGCACTAGCATGAACTCAAGTATAGTTTGTCCATAGAAGCAAAATGCTTTGTCCACTGATATGAAGCGGACTTTTTGTCCACGGAAGCAGAGTTTCCGTACATTAAAGTTGAGAGCACAAATTAGCTCGGTTGTATTCTTGGATGCACATCCATATTCTGTTGAAGCATGTTTCAGTTCTTGAAGATGCCTCTCATCTGAGGCAGATGCCAGGACTCTGCCCTGGCAACATCAAGAAGGTGGAGATCATCGGCTTCTGCTCCGAGAAGAGCATGGTCGAGCTAACCTGTTGTATTCTTTAGAATGCGACATCGCTCGAGTGCCTTGCATTGGACACCATCGCATGTGGTATTGATATTGGCGATGTAGATGCTTCTAGTTTGGATATACACAAACCCGGTAGTAAACAATAATGCTAAATATACAAAGAGTTACACGCAATTACACGCTGACTAGAATTTTTTCATCTACTAAGGCCAACTCCACCGCACGACCCCAAATCGTCCGGGTCTGTCCGTTTGGGGTTAAACGGACATACGAGACGACCCAACGCACGACCCCATCCGTAAAAAGTGTCCGTTTCTTGTCCGTCTCGCCCTATCCTGGGAGCAAACTTGAGCTCGGTTTGCATCTGAAGCGGACACTTTGAGCTGCGTCCTCGTCCGGACTCGTTCGCTTGCATGTGACCCCTGGCCCGCCTATCAATGAAACAAAAAGAGCCTCACCTACCCACCCATCCCTTTCTCTCCTCCTTTTCTCTGTCCTCGCTCGACATGCAGTTCGGCACCCGGGCATGGCCATGCGCACGCAAGCAGGCGGGGCCCTGACGTGAGCGTGGCGGCGTAGGCTCGCAGCCGGAAGGCGAGGCGTGCAGAGGCGGCTGCAGGCGTGGGTGAGCTCGACAGGGCACGGGGACGGGCGTGCGCGGGCGGGACGCAGGCGCGAGCGAGTTCTGCGGGCCGCAGGCGCGGCGGTCACCAACCTCCCGAGCACGCGCTGGTCGCGGGCGGCGACGCGGGGCTCCTTCCGTGCGGGCGTGGCGGCAGGAGCTCGGCGGGGCATGGGCGAGCGCAACGCGAGGCTCCTTCCGTGCGGGCGCGGTGGCAGGAGCTCGGCGGGGCATGGCGCGGTAGGCGGCCCCGGCGAGCGAGCGCGAGCGGCCATGCCGGGCGCGGCGCGGCGACGAGATGCAAGGTGGGGGCGGATGCAGCGGACGTTTTGGGTCATTCCCCTGCGCTGGGCGCCACCAACACAAGCCGGACAAGCGTGTCCATTTTGGCCCACATTGCCACCCCAAACGGGCGAAATCCGGACAAAGCGGACGTCCGTTTGGGGTCGTGCGGTGGAGTTGGCCTAACCAATCACAAACTTGCCTCACCCCTCCTGAGCCGCCTCCCTATCTATTGACCAATCAAATTAATTCTCTTTGTAAAACCTTGTAACTCATTTGTACATGTAGCATTACTCAAATGCTTGCGCATATGCAGGCGCATGGCTGCGGAAGCACACAGAGCGGTCTTGGCCATCCAAAGACACATTGCGGGCAAAGTTCACTCCACGGTCAAGTTAAACGTTATCAAGCTCTGCAACCGTTGTCCTGTTGTTAAACAACGCCGACCATTCAAGGTTATAGCAACTATCTAGTGTTCAGCTACCAAGAAAAGAAAAAGAACTATTAAGTCTTAAATTGTTGCAAAATTATATGGGATACGCTTTTCTTTCTTTCTTTCTTGGACTAGCATAACTGTGCAGAATAGTACAATCACATGTTGGTTGTGATTAAGCTATGTTGTCATGGTCATAATTCAAGACCACTCCCCGCAAAAAAATATAATAGTTCAAGACCACTGTGCTGACTGTGCGTCCAGCTCTGTTTTGCACCTTTTCTGTTTGTACTGAAATCCATGGTAACAAACTTCTGTTTTCCCTGTACCCTGAGGCACATGTTCAGGGAGAGAACCCTGCACGGCTCGGCGCGGCGCGGTTCTCGTTCCCGCGCTGGTACGTCGAACTCGCAACCACCAGAGAATCCCCAGCTCTAAATCTTCACGCGTTCGTCGCCGGAGTCCGAGAGTATTTAGATGCATGAGAAACACTGCTGGGTTTGTGTCTCTCTCGGCAATGGCGGCTGATCTGCCATCCTCCTCGTGGCATGCTCTGCTGTGCCTCGTGCTGTTCTCTGCCGTCGTCGCGTCGTCGTCCGCGATGGACTGCGACGGCGACGACCGCGCCGCGCTGCTGAGGGTCAAGGCGCAGCTGGGCGACCCTGTGCAGCTCTCGTCCTGGCTTCCGGCCACCAACTGCTGCGCCTGGGAGCTGCCCGCCGTCTTCTGCTCCGCGACCGGCCGAGTCACGGGGCTGGCGCTCTCCTCCCTCGACGGCGTCCGCGCGCCCGTCCCGCCGGCGCTCGGCGAGCTCCCGGAGCTCGTCATCCTCCAGGTCCAGTCCGTCCGCGGCCTGTCCGGCCCCATCCCGTCCTCCTTCGGCAACCTCACGCGCCTCGAGGACCTCAACATCGCCGGCACCTCCATCTCCGGCCCGGTCCCGGACTTCCTCGCGGGGCTGACAAGCCTCCGCACCCTCGTCATCGCCGACGGCAAGCTCGCCGGCCCCATCCCCGGGTGCCTGCGCAGCCTCCCCGACCTCAGGTACCTGGACCTCAGCGGCAACATGCTCACCGGCGCCATCCCGCCGGGGCTGCTGCACGGGAGCTTCAGGTTCCTGATCCTGGCCAACAACCAGCTCACCGGCGAGATACCGAGCGACTGCGGCGACGACAACGTCGACACCCTCGACCTCTCCCGCAACCGGCTGACGGGCGACCCGTCCCCGTTCCTGTTCGGCATCACGAAGCCGGTGGCCAAGGTCGACCTGTCGTGGAACGAGCTCGAGTTCGACATGAGCGACGTCAGCTTCCCGCACCACCTCACGTTCCTGGACCTCAGCCACAACCGGATCAACGGGAGCGTGGCCAAGTCGCTGATGGACGTGAAGCTGGAGCACTTCGACGTCAGCTACAACGGCCTCTGCGGGGAGATCCCGGCGGGGAGGTTCATGTCGGCGCACGGGGCAGAGAGCTACGAGCAGAACAGGTGCCTCTGCGGCACGCCTCTGCCTCCCTGCACCACGGGCATGCTAGGTCGGTAGTCTGTAGAGGTTATTCAGGTTTGTGGATGCATGTTCCGGGTTAGTTCAAGTTACCGTCGGTAAATTGCACGCTTCAAAAATATACCAACGGCGAGTAATGCTACAACTATGTAATAATAGCTACTCCCTCCGTTTTAAAATAAATGACCTAACTTTGTACTAATTTTAGTACAAAATTAATATAAAATTGGATCATCTATTTTATTTTAGAGCGAAGGGCTCCCCCGTGCCATTATGGGACAGAGGGAGTAGAATCTAGGCGCGCACGGTGCAATTTGCATGCTCCATTGAACAATTGTCATGAGAGTACGAGGGTGAGGAGTCGTGTTGGCAGAGCCAAGAATCATGAAAGAGGATAACAACACTACGCCTAGGGCATATGGACCCTTAAAATGGACATTGTATTTGTCCAGGTTGATCCGGTCCGCGGACTGGTTCCGCATACATTTTGAAGGCAATCTATACAAAAATCGAACGATTTTTATGCAAATCAGACACTTTTTAGTTAAATCGCACCAAAATCATTAATTTTTGACATATTATTTTTAACTAAATAAAAGTGGACGATACTTTTGTAACATCTAAATGATCGCGGACCCTGGCAGAGCCCGTGTTGCACTTTCTGTCTTCCCCATGTTCGACAAGCTCACCGGCGATGCTGCAACGAAAGGGGAATAATAGGAGTGGCCTTCCTAGGACCCAAGCAGCGGTGGCGTTCCATGTGCTACTCTTCCTTGCCGGAGTGTGCCCTGTCGACGGCGCCGGACATCGACGGGCCGGCTTCAAGGCCGTGGCAGCGTGGCACAAACCGTGGTGGCGACGTAGCCCCCGCGTGGCTAGCGTCGTCTGCGGTTGCATGCGCCTCCTCTTCGGCCACCTCCACGTCAATTTCTGCGAATAGAACGTCCCACTCTCCTGCAAGACACGCATCTGCCATTGCTCGTGGCGGATCTCGTGGGCATAGCGCATGGACTGGTACAACGCCCGCTGCTCATCCATAAAGCATGTATCCTCCACGACCATGGCCGCGACGGCATAGTCGTTCGCCTACTCGCGGGCGATTTACCTCTCCACAAGTCGGTGCCCATCGAGGAGCCGAAGGTTATAGCTTTGGTCCTCCAGTGCTTGCTGGAACGCCGACATCGACAACACTTGTAGCTCTTCCACCATTGTGGCGTCGAAGTGCACCCGCGCCTTCTCCAAGGTGATGTCGACATGGACCGGCTGCCAAGCTCGTCGTCGTACGCCTCGACCATCATCTCGCCCGTGTCGCTGCCCTCCGGCGAGCTCGCCGACGAGCCAACCTCTATCCGGCTAGCAGGGTGGGCCTGCCAGATGGCCACAATGCCGGTCAACTCCCGTTTTCTGCTCTATCGTGAGCCTCTCCCACATCTCTCTAAGGTCATGGCAGAGGGTGGTGTCGTGTTGAACGTTTCGGCCAAGGAGGGGCCGTTTAAATAACTAGTGTCAGCCAGGCCAAGTGGGTTCCTCTTTCGCCGCGCCTGTTTAATGCCGGCAGGTGAACGAACAGGAGCCGATTTGAACATGGGTCAGAGTCGTCCAGTCCCGTTTGTTCATGTGTCTTCAGCACTCGAAACGGGCGTGGAGACTCTACCTCCACCAACGTAGCCGACTAGGATTTGTAACCCTAGCCCCCCCCTATGCTATATAAGCCAGGGCCTGGGCTAGTCGATAGACGGAATGGAATTCCTTGGTTCACATATGTACTTTGTATACCCCCTATCACAATATACACTAGTATGAGTAGGGCATTACCTCGATCGTGAGGGACCGAACCTGGGTAAACTCTGTGCATGTTTCCCCTTCGACCTAATCGCAACGCCGGGATACCCTACCGACGGATCTACCTGAAGGAAATATGCCCTAGAGGCAATAATAAAGTTGTTATTCATATTTCCTTATATCATGATAAATGTTTATTATTCATGCTAGAATTGTATTAACCGGAAACTTAGTGCATGTGTGAATACATAGACAAAACATAGTGTCCCTAGTATGCCTCTACTTGACTAGCTCGTTAATAAAAGATGGTTATGTTTCCTAACCATAGACATGTGTTGTTATTTGATGAACGGATCACATCATTAGGAGAATGATGTGATGGACAAGACTCATCCGTTAGCTTAGCATTATGGTCGTTACAATTTCATTGCTACTGCTTTGTTCATGGCTTATACATGTTCCTCAGACTATGAGATTATGCAACTCCCGAATACCGGAGAACACCTTGTGTGCTATCAAATGTCACAACGTAACTGGGTGATTATAAAGATGCTCTACAGGTGTCTCCAAAGGTATTTGTTGGGTTGGCATAGATCGAGATTAGGATTTGTCACTCCATGTATTGGAGAGGTATCTCTAGGCCCTCTCGGTAATGCTCATCACTATAAGCCTTGCAAGCAATGTGACTAAAAAGTTAGTTACGGGATGAAGCATTACGGAACGAGTAAAGAGAATTTTTGGTAACAAGATTGAAATAGGTATGATGATACCGACGATCGAATCTCGGGCAAGTAACATACCGATGACAAAGGGAACAACGTATGTTGTTATGCGGTTTGACCGATAAAGATCTTCGTAGAATATGTAGGAGCCAATATGAGCATCCTGGTTCCGCTATTGGTTATTGATCAGAGATGTGTCTCGATCATGTCTACATAGTTCTCGAACCCGTAGGGTCCGCACGCTTAACGTTCGATGACAATTTATATTATGAGTTATGTGTTTTTGATGACCAAAGTTTGTTTGGAGTCCCTGATGAGATCACGGATGTGACGAAGAGTCTCGGAATTGTCGAGACATAAAGATTGATATATTGGAAGGCTATCTTCGGACACCAGAAAGGTTTCGGAAAGGTTCGGGCATTTTTCAGAGTACTGGGAGGTTACCGGAACCCCCCTGGGGAAGTAGTGGGCCTTAATGGGCTTTAGTGGAAAGGGGAGGAGGGCCGCAGGGTGGCCGCCCCCCCCCCCTTGGCAGGTCTGAATTGGACTAGGAGGGGGCGGCGCCCCCCTCTTTCCTTCTCCCTCTCCTACTCCTTCCCTCTCTCCCCCTCTTGGGAAAGGAAGGGGACTCCAACTAGGATTGGGAATCCTAGTTGGACTCCCCATGGCGTGCGACCCTCCTAGCCTCCGGCCTCCTCCCTCCATCCTTTATATACGAGGGCAGGGGGAACCCCAAGGCACAACAGTTATTCTCTTAGCCGTGTGCGGTGCCCCCCTCCATAGTTTAACACCTTAGTCATATCGTCGTAGTGCTTAAGCGAAGCCCTGCGCCGGTAACATCATCGACACCGTCGCCATGCTATCGTGCTAACGGAAGTCTCCCTCTCCCTCAACTGGATCAAGAGCTCGAGGGACGTCATCATGTTGAACGTGTGCTGAACACGGAGGTGCCGTACGTTCGGTACTTGGATCGGTTGGATCATGAAGACGTTCGACTACATCAACGGTGTTACTAAATGCTTCTGCTTTCGGTCTACAAGGGTATGTGGACATACTCTCCCGTCTCGTTGCTATGCATCTCCTAGATAGATCTTGCATGATCGTAGAAATTTTTTTGAATTACTACATTCCCAACAGTGGCATCCGAGCCAGGTCTATGCGTAGATGTTATTTGCACGAGTAGAACACAATGAGTTGTGGGCGATAATAGTCATACTGCTTACCATCAATGTCTTACTTTGATTTGGCGGTATTGTTGGATGAAGCGGCCTGGACCGACATTACATGACCGCGTTCATGAGACTGGTTCTACCGAAGTACTTTGCACATAGGTGGCTGGCAGGTGTCTGTTTCTCCAACTTTAGTTGAATCGAGTTTGACTACGGCCGGTCCTTGTTAAAGGTTAAAACAGCACACTTGACAAACAATTGTTGTGGTTTTGATGCATAGGTAAGAACGGTTCTTGTTAGAAGCCCGTAGCAGCCACGTAAAACTTGCAACAACAAAGTAGGGGACGTCTAACTTGTTTTTGCAGGGCTTGTTGTGATGTGATATGGCCAAAACATGATGTGATATAAATTGTTTTATAAGATGATCATGTTTTGTAACAGAGTTATCAGCAACTGGCAGGAGACAAATGGTTGTCGCTTTATTGTATGAAATGCAATCGCCATGTAATTGCTTACTTTATCACTAAGCGATAGCGATAGTCGTAGTAGCAATAGTTGGCGAGACGACAACGATGCTACGATGGATATCAAGGTGTCAAGCCGATGAAGATGGAGATCATAACGATGCTTCGGTGATGGAGATCATGAGCACAAGATGATGATGGCCATATCATGTCACATATTTTGATTGCATGTGATGTTTATCTTTTTATGCATCTTATTTTGCTTAGTACGACGATAGCATTATAAGACGATCCCTTACTAAATTTCAAGGTATAAGTGTTCTCCCTGAGTATGCACCGTTGCTACAGTTCATCGTGCCGAGACACCACGTGATGATCGGGTGTGATAAGCTCTACGTTCACATATAATGGGTGCAAACCAGTTTTGCACGCAGAATACTCGGGTTAAACTTGACGAGCCTAACATATGCAGATATGGCCTCAAAACACTGAGACCGAAAGGTCGAACGTGAATCATATAGTACATATGATCACCATAGTGATGTTCACCATTTAAAACTACTCCATCTCACGTGATGATCGAACATGGTTTAGCTGATTTAGATCACGTGATCACTTAGATGACTAGAGGGATGTCTGTCTAAGTGGTAGTTCCTGAGTAATATGATTAATTGAACTTTAATTTATCATGAACTTAGTTCTGATAGTTTTTGCATGTCTATGTTATTGTAGATCAATGGCATGTGCTACCGTTCCCTTGAATTTTAATGCGTTCCTAGAGAAAGCTAAGTTGAAATATGATGGTAGTAATTACACGAACTGGGTCCGTAACTTGAGGATTATCCTCATTGCTGCATAGAAGAATTACGTTCTAGAAGCACCGCTAGGTGCAAGGCCTGCTGCAGATGCAACTGCAGACGTTATGAATGTGTGGCAGAGCAAAGCTGATGACTACTCGATAGTTTAGTGTGCCATGCTTTACGGATTAGAATCGGGACTTCAAAGACGTTTTGAACGTCATGGAGCATATAAGATGTTCCAAGAGTTGAAGTTAATATTTCAAGCAAATGCCCGAGTTGAGAGATATGAAGTCTCCAACAAATTCTATAGCTGCAAAATGGAGGAGAATAGTTCTGTCAGTGACCAATACTCAGAATGTCTAGGCACCATAACCACTTGACTCAGCTGGGAGTTAATCTTCCTGATGATAGTGTCATTGACAAAGTTCTTCAATCACTGCCACCAAGCTATAAAGGCTTCGTGATGAGCTATAATATGCAAGGGATGACGAAAACGATTCCCGAGCTCTTCGCAATGCTAAAGGCTGCAGAGGTAGAAATCAAGAAGGAGCATCAAGTGTTGATGGTCAACAAGACCACTAGTTTCAAGAAAAAGGGCAAAGGGGAGAAGGGGAACTTCAAGAAGAATAGCAAGCAAGTTGCTACTCCCGTGAAGAAGCCCAAGTCTGGACCTAAGCCTGAAACTGAGTGCTTCTACTGCAAAGGAACTGGTCACAGGAAGCGGAACTGCCCCAAGTATTTGGCGGATAAGAAGGATGGCAAAGTGAAAGGTATATTTGATATACATGTTATTGATGTGTACCTTACTAATGCTCGTAGTAGCGCCTAGGTATTTGATACTGGTTCTGTTGCTCATATTTGCAACTCGAAACAGGGGCTATGGATTAAATGAAGATTGGCTAAGGACGAGGTGACGATGCGCGTCGGAAATGGTTCCAAGGTCGATGTGATCGCCGTCGGCACGCTACCTCTACATCTACCTTCGGGATTAGTTTTAGACCTGAATAATTGTTATTTGGTGCCAATGTTGAGCATGAAAATTATATATGTATCTTGTTTGATGCGAAACGGTTATTCATTTAAATCAGAGAATAATGATTGTTCTATTTATATGAGTAATATCTTTTATGGTCATGCACCCTTGTTGAGTGGTCTATTTTTATTGAATCTCGATCATGGAGATACACATGTTCATAATATTGAAGCCAAAAGATGCAAAGTTGATAATGATAGTGCAACTTATTTGTGGCACTGCCATTTAGGTCATATTGGTGTAAAGCGCATGAATAAACTCCATGCTGATGGGCTTTTGGAATCACTTTATTATGAATCACTTGGTGCTTGCGAACCATGCCACATGGGCAAGATGACTAAAACTCCATTCTCTGGAACAATGGAACGAGCTACTGACTTATTGGAAATAATACATACTGATGTATGCGGTCCAATGAGTGTTGAGGCTCGTGGCGGGTATCGTTATTTTCTTACCTTCACAGATGATTTGAGTAGATATGGGTATATCTACTTAATTAAGCATAAGTCTGAAACGTTTGAAAAGTTCAAAGAATTTCAGAGTGAAGTGGAAAATCATCGTAACAAGAAAATAAAGTTTCTACGATCTGATCGTGGAGGCGAATATTTGAATTACGAGTTTGGTCTTCATTTGAAACAATGTGGAGTAGTTTCGCAACTCACGCCACCTAGAACACCACAGCGTAATGGTGTGTCCGAACGTCGTAATCATACTTTATTGGATATGGTGCGATCTATGATGTCTCTTACTGATTTACCGCTATCGTTTTAGGGTTATGCTTTAGAGACGGCTGCATTCACTTTAAATAGGCCACCATCAAAATACGTTGATACGATGCCTTATGAACTGTGGTTTGGCAAGAAACCAAAGTTGTCGTTTCTTAAAGTTTGGGGTTGCGATGCTTATGTGAAAAAGCTTCAACCTGATAAGCTCGAACCCAAATCGAAGAAGTGCGTCTTCATAGGATACCCAAATGAAACTATTGGGTACACCTTCTATCACAGATCCGAAGGCAAGAAATCGTTGCTAAGAATGGATCCTTTCTAGAGGAGGAGTTTCTCTCGAAAGAAGTGAGTGGGAGGAAAGTAGAATTTGATGAGGTAATTGTACCTTCTCCCGAATTGGAAAGTAGTTCATCATAGATATCAGTTCTAGTGATTCCTACACCAATTAGTGAGGAAGCTAATGATGATGATCATGAAACTTCAGATCAAGTTACTAACAAACCTCGTAGGTCTTCCAGAGTACGGTCCACACCAGAATGGTACGGTAATCCTATTTTGGAAGTCATGTTACTAGACCATGATGAACCTTCGATCTATGAGGAAGCAATGATGAGCCCAGATTCCGTGAAATGGCTTGAGGCCATGAAATCTGAGATGGGGTCGATGCATGAGAACAAAGTATGGACTTTCGTGGATTCGCCCGATGATCGGCAAGCCATAGAAAATAAATGGATCTTCAAGAAGAAGACTGACGCTGATGGTAATGTTACTGTTTACAAAGCTCGACTTGTTGCGAAAGGTTTTTGACAAGTTCAACGAGTTCACTACGATGAGACTTTCTCACCCGTAGCGATGCTTAAGTCTGTCCGAATCATGTTAGCAATTGCCGCATTTTATGATTATGAAATTTGGCAGATGGATGTCAAAACTGCATTCCTTAATCAATTTCTTGAGGAAGAATTGTATATGATGCAACCAGAAGGTTTTGTCGATCCAAAGGGTGCTAACAAAGTGTGCAAGCTCCAGCAATCCATTTATGGACTGGTGCAAGCCTCTCGGAGTTGGAATAAACGCTTTGATAGTGTGATCAAAGCATATGGTTTTATACAGACTTTTGGAGAAGCCTATATTTACAAGAAAGTGAGTGGGAGCTCTGTAGCCTTTCTAATATTATATGTGGATGACATATTGTTGATTGGAAATGATACATAATGTCTGGATAGCATAAAAGGATACTTGAATAAGAGTTTTTCAATGAAAGATCGCGGAGAAGCTGCTTACATATTGGGCATCAAGATCTATAAAGATAGATCAAGACGCTTAACTCGACTTTCACAAAGCACATACCTTGATAAAGTTTTGAAGAAGTTCAAAATGGATCAGTCAAAGAAAGGGTTCTCACCTGTGTTACAAGGTATGAAGTTGAGCCAGACTCAATGCCCGAGCATTGTAGAAGATAGAGAAAAAATGAAAAGCATTCCCTATACTTCAGCCATAGGTTCTATGATGTATGCAATGTTCTGTACCAGACCTGATGTGTGCCTTGCTATAAGTATAGCAGGGAGGTACCAAAGTAATCCAGGAGTGGAGCACTGGACAACGATCAAGAACATCCTCAAATACCTGAAAAGGACTAAGGACATGTTTCTCATTTATGGAGGTGACAAAGGGCTCGTCGTAAATGGTTACGTCGTTGCAAGCTTTGACACTGATCTGGATGACTCTAAGTCGCAATTCAGATACGTATTTATATTGAATGGTGGAGCTGTCAGTTGGTGCAGTTCCAAGCAGAGCGTCGTGGCGGGATCTACGTGTGAAGCGGAGTACATAGCTGCTTCGGAAGCAGCAAATGAAGGAGTCTGGATGAAGGAGTTCATATCCGATCCAGGTGTTATACCTAGTGCATCGGGTTCAATGAAAATCTATTGTGACAATACTGGTGCAATTGCCTTGGCATAGGAATTCATATTTCACAAGAGAACCAAACACATCATGAGACGCTTCAATTCCATCCGGCACCAAGTCGTGGAGGGAGACATAGAGATTTGCAAAATACATACGGATCTGAATGTTGTAGACCCGTTGACTAAGCCTCTTCCATGAACAAAACATGATCAGCACCAAGACTCCATGGGTGTTAGAATCATTATTGTGTAATCTAGATTATTGACTCTAGTGCAAGTGGGAGACTGAAGGAAATATGCCCTAGAGGCAATAATAAAGTTGTTATTTATATTTCCTTATATCATGATAAATGTTTATTATTCATGCTAATTGTATTAACTGGAAACTTAGTACATGTGTGAATACATAGACAAAACATAGTGTCCCTAGTATGCCTCTACTTGACTAGCTCATTAATCAAAGATGGTTATGTTTGCAAACCATAGACATGTGTTGTCATTTGATGAACGGGCTCACATCATTAGGAGAATGATGTGATGGACAAGACCCATCCGTTAGCTTAGCATTATGATCGTTGTTGTTTCATTGCTACTGCTTTCTTCATGACTTATACATGTTCCTCGGACTATGAGATTATGCAACTCCCGAATACCGGAGGAACACTTTGTGTGCTATCAAACGCCACAACGTATCTGGGTGATTATAAAGATGCTCTACATGTGTCTCCGAAGGTATTTGTTGGGTTGGCATAGATCGAGATTAGGATTTATCACTCCATGTATCGAAGAGGTATCTCTGGGCCCTCTCGGTAAAGCTCATCACTATAAGCCTTGCAAGCAATGTGACTAATAAGTTAGTTACGGGATGAAGCATTACAGAACGAGTAAAGAGACTTGCCGGTAATGAGATTGAACTAGGTATGATGATACCGACGATCGAATCTCGGGCAATTAACATACCAATGACAAAGGGAACAACGTATGTTGTTATGCGGTTTGACCGATAAAGATCTTCGTACAATATGTAGGAGCCAATATGAGAATCCAGGTTCTGCTATTGGTTATTGATCGGAGATGTGTCTCGATCATGTCTACATAGTTCTCGAGCCCGTAGGGTCCCCACGCTTAATGTTCGATGACGATTTGTATTATGAGTTATGCATTTTTATGACCGAAGTTCACGGACGTGACAAGGAGTCTCGAAATGGTAGAGACATAAAGATTGATATATTGGAAGGTTATGTTTGGACACCAAAAAGGTTTCGGAAAGGTTCGGGCATTTTTTGGAGTACCGGGAGGTTACCGGAACGCCCCGGGGGAAGTAGTGGGCCTTAATGGGCTTTAGTGGAAAGGAGAGGAGGGCCGCAGGGTGGCCACGCCTCCTCCCTTGGCAGGTTCGAATTGGACTAGGAGGGGGCGGCGCCCCCCCCCCCCCTTTCTTTCTCCCTCTCCTACTCCTTCCCTCTCTCCCCCTCTTGGAAAGGAAGGGGACTCCAACTAGGATTGGGAATCCTAGTTGGACTCCCCATGGTGCGCGCCCCTCCTGGCCGTTGGCCTCCTCCCTCCCTCCTTTATATAGGGAGGCAAGGGGCACCCCAAGGCACAACAGTTATTCTGTTAGTCGTGTGCGGCGCCCCTCCACAGTTTAACACCTCGGTGATATCTTCGTAGTGCTTAGGCGAAGCCCTGCGCCAGTAACATCATCAACACCGTCGCCACGCCGTCGTGCTGATGGAACTCTCCCTCGCCCTCAGTTGGATCAAGAGCTCGAGGGACGTCATCGTGCTGAACGTGTGCTGAACACGGAGGTGCCGTACGTTCGATACTTGGATCAATTGGATCGTGAAGATGTTCGACTACATCAACCGCGTTACTAAATGCTTCCACTTTCGGTCTACAAGGGTACGTGGATACACTCTGCCGTCTCATTGCTATGCATCTCCGAGATAGATCTTGCGTGATCGTAGGAAAAATTTGAATTACTGCGTTCCTCAACCTACCGGATTCACTTCGACATGCAACAACATGCTGCATACCTCAGACATGTGGTGGATGCTTCAACTGTATCAACAAACCCAAAAATAATTCATATAATTAAACAGTGGCCTACTCCAGCAACATCGAAGAAAGTCTGCAGTTTTCTAGGCTTTGCAGGGTACTATAGAAAGTTTGTCCAACATTTTGGGATCATAGTAAGACCCTTGTTCAACCATATGAATAAAAATCAACCGGTTTTGTGGATGATGACACCAATCAAGCATTTGAGTTACTCAAGCAACGAATTATCTCTACACATGTTCTGCAATTCCTAAACTTCACTAAACCCTTCACCGTCGACACTGATGGGTGTGATTATGTAGTCGGAGCTGTTTTACAACAAGGTGGGCATCCCATTGCTTACATGAACAGGCCACTAGGTCCGAAAAACAGAGGGTTATCTGCATATGAAAAAGAATGTATGGGCATCTTGATGGTTGTCAAACAATGGTGACCATATCTCCATGTAGATGGATCTGTAACTAGGACAGACCAAATAAGCCTAGTTCACCTTGATAGTCAATGCTTGTTGACATCATGGCAGCAAAAAGCATACACCAAACTGCTCGCCTTATGCTACATTTTTTGTCGACAACTCCAACAACGCATCCGATGCTTTGTCCTGTCGCAAGCCTGTTGAAGTCATGTTATCTTTAGTCGTTGCCTGCCAACCAGTTTGGCTTGAGGATATATCCACCAGGTACACAACAATCCCGCATGCGAAAATGATCAATGCTTAGTCAAAGATGGCCATTCTACATGGCCTACTTTATTTCCGCATTTGCCTCTAGCTCGCGGTGCCCCTGCTCTACAACAAAGCATACCCCCATGTTTTCCACACAACATAGTCGGTGGGTATTTCGACTTTCCAGTCACATACCGCCGTCTCTGGCTATCGTTTGCTTGATCAAAGATGAAGGAACAACTGCACTAATATGATAAATCATGTAAAAATTTCCAACAAGCTAAACCGGAACAAGCCAAATACCCCGTCCTCCTAGAACCAATTCCTCTTCCATACAGTGCCTAGAAGGTGCTAACCATGAATTTCATTGATGGTCTTCCACAATCACGGGTTTAACCGCATTTTGGTGGTGGTTGGTAAGTTCGCTCACTATGCATGCTTTCTTCCTTTGAATCATCCCTTCACAACCGCTAAAGTCGCTCACTCATAGATTGGCTAGAAGAACACAAGTTCATGCAGTAGATCCTAAGCAACACCTGCATCGTGCACGTAACATCATGAAAGTGCAAGCCTACAAGAAGCACACCGAGCGTACATTCAACATTGGCGACACCGTCTTCGCATGCTCCAGCCCTACATTCAAGCTTCCATTGAAAGGCGCGCCAACAAGTTATCATTTCGCTACTTCGCCCCCCTTCAGAAGTCTTCTTACTACTCGTCAAAAAAAGTCTCCTTCCTCCTCACGTGATGTGTTGCTGGTCCGCCCCGATTCCTATGGCTTCTGGGACATGAAGGTGTGGAGGATCTCTGTCCCTGTTGGCGGGAGGGGCCCCGATCTCGTTTTTTGTTAGGCTCAACATCTTTGTTGGGGCTATGTGGCGGTGGTGATGTCCCTAAGTAGGAATAATGTTGCCCATGTCCGATCCCCGCCCTGATGGTGTGTCTAGTACCGTCGGAGGGCGTGTGGAGGTGTGTCGCCATCGGATCTCAAGATTTGGTCGGTGTGGTCTTCACTGGATCTATTTGGATCCAGTTTTCGTTCATGTGGTTACATGTTTGACCTTTCCGATCTACGACTCTCTTCATCAGTGATGGTTGCTGCTCTGGTGCGGTAGTCCTTTGGGACCTTAGCACGACGACTTCCCGACTGTCTATTGCAACAAGGTTTGCCCGGCTGCAGTGAGGGAGTGGCGATGACGACGGCGTGCCTTCGGCTCGCTCCAGTGCTTGTAGTCATCACTAGGTGATCCATGGACCTGGTTCTAATATTACCTCTAGTGTTCTCTGTATTGCCATAATTGATTAATGAATAAATCAATATTTTCTCTTGCAAAAAAAAAAAACGCTCACCTACGAGCTCGACCTCCCCAATGAGTCCAAGGTACAACCGTTGTTCCACATCTCCCATCTACGCAAATTCCCTGCGCCTGGGATGACGGCCACGACGGACCTTCCGGCGCCATCATCAACATCAACGAGGCCGATTGAGATCCTTGATAAGAAACGGTGCCACACTCTCACTGGTGGAACATGAGCAAGTCCTGATCAGCTGATTTGATCCATCCGTTATGGACACCACCTGGGAACATACTACAAACCTGTCCAAGCGCTGTCCAGAGCTCTTGACCTGAGGATAGGTCAACTCTCAAGGATCGGGGGATGTCAAGACCCCAAATGCCTCAAGCCCTCAACAACCCAGAACGTGGCCATGGCAGCCAACACGGCTGGCAGCGAAGCAGAAAAACGCTGCCACGACAGCTAAAAATAGTGCCATGGCAGCCACCGGAACCGACCGTGAGAAGAGGCGCGTCACCACAAGGCTAACCTGGCCGGTGCAACCAAACCGGAGATACATCAGTTCGGACTGGGTCAAAAGCACCAAGGCTCGAGCCAACACATCACCCGCGAGAGGTGTTTGACGCACCGATAGATATTAAGAGCATCTCTAACAGGCGCGCTATATAAGCGACGCGCTAAAAACGTAATGCTTTTAGTGCGCGCGCTACCGCTCCGGGCGCTTCAGCGGACGCGCAAAAACCGCGCGCAGGGCATATCTAATTCAGCGCGTGGGCGAAAACGCCATCGCGCATGCTTATTTGCTGCGCCCGCTCCCGCGCGCTGGATTCTCGAGCGCTCGCTCGCAACTCCACCTACCCATCCAGCCGCTGCCGCCACCGCCGCCCGCGCCACCCTATTTCTTCCGTCGACCGCCCGCGCCACCCCATCATGATTTGTGCGTTTGATGTTGTATTGTTGGATGTTGTATTGTTGAATTATTTGTTGTATTTGATGAAATATACTACTCCCTCCGTTCCTAAATACTTGTCTTTCTAGAGATTTCAACAAGTGACTACATACGGTGCAAATGAGTGAATCTACACTTTAAAATATGTCTACATACATCCGTATGTTGAGTCCATTTGAAATGACTAGAGAGACAAGTATTTGGGAACGGAGGGAGTATTTGTTTGAGTTGTAATAATAAATTAAATTATTTATTATTGATTTATTTTGTTTGTGTTTGATCTTCTAGCTTGTGTTTGGAGCGCATATGTTGTTTGTGCAAGAGCACGCGCTGCATTTTAGCGCGGCAGCTGGAGCCAGCGCTATGAGTCGCGTCAAATCTGACGATGGGCACGCCGCAAACCAGTTTTTAGCGCGCCGCGCATTGGGTGGCTGTTGGAGATGCTCTAAAGTAGGCTCGGGGAA
Source organism: Triticum dicoccoides (assembly GCF_002162155.2). Lineage (NCBI taxonomy): Eukaryota > Viridiplantae > Streptophyta > Magnoliopsida > Poales > Poaceae > Triticum > Triticum dicoccoides. Next base: position 464,445,831 of record NC_041389.1, on the reverse strand, counting down.
AAGGTGCTGTTATGGAGGGACAAGTGGATTCACGGCGTCGCGGCGGCCGACATCGCAGCACTGTTTGTGGCTTCGATGCAGACCAGAACTGTCAACAATCGTATGGTACAGAAGGCCCTTGAGGATGGCAGATGGATGAATGACTTTGAGGCAGTAGCGGAGCTAGCGAATTGCTAAAGCCCGGGCACAATGTAAGCTAAAGTATATTTTGGCCTTCCAAAAAAATACCAAGTATCACATATCTCACAATGTGCTCAATTCTGAAATTTGAACAAACCTCATTTGAATCGACACAATCAATGCTAAATAGCATCTTTTTTTCATTAAATTACAGATAATGACTCACCTAATAGTCGGGTGCCGCGGTAGCCCTCTTTTACAGTATGGTGCCGGCCGCCTCTTGGTCATGGCTTTGTGTGGCAGTGCTACTGGCACCGCTGAAGAGCCACCGCCCGCCGGAGCCGGAATGAAATTTCTACGGGAGGAGCCGCTACCTGGGCGCTTGCACTTTCGATCGTACTTGACCCTCGCCCGCCTTGCCCGGTGGAGTAATGGCCCTGCCGCGTGCCAACACTATTGCGGACCCTTCATCGATGCCCTCCGGCAGTCCGCCCTCCACCAGTCGGCAGATCATCTTTGAGAACGGAGTACCGAGCTAGGGTTTAGGCGTGCCGCGTGAGCGCACGCTCCCATCTCCCGGATTTTCTCGCCTCTGCTCGACAGGCAACAAATCGATCAATTGGTGTCCTGATTTTCTCGAGTTTGTTGTAGCCCACGTTAGGAAAGGGTGCATGGCCTCCTGGTTGTTCTTATAAAGGCCCAATAGACAACAAAATGACCACCCTGGCCCAGTTAAAGAGCAATTTTCCTGCAGCGTATTTTCACGAGTTTTCAGCGTATACGAGCAACTTTTGCGATTCCTGCGGCTCCGGGAGCTCGCCAACGTTTTGGAAAGTGGCGGCGTCGAGCCCGGGCACGTGTGCCCGGACGGTAAAATCGCCCTTGCTTTGAGGCCAACATATCTTTTACCGCGCAAATCCAGTGCATGCATCTTTGTCACGCTATTACCACGGTGGAGCGACCTGACGGATCCTGACGGTTTCACTTGGCCGGCCTCAACGACCGGCGACTACACGGCCAAGTCGGTGTATGACCATCTATGCTCTTACCTAACCTGATCAACAATGTCGGCCTGCAGTTGGGGGAGTTGGGCCCCGCTCAAGTGTAAGTTGTTCGTCTGGCTGCCCTGCAGCGCAGACTGTGGACCTTGGATAAAAGAGCCAGACATGGACTACGGGACCATCCTTTGGCTTGTTACACGTGCATGCAGGCCAAAGACAACGTCGAGCGCATCCTAGCAAACTGAACCTATGCGCAGATAGTGTGGCATAGGGTGTTTGGGCTAGTCATGCTTGAGGTGGAATGCCCCACGGGAGCAAATGTTTTTGCGGAATGGTGGCTCGGGGAGCGTACGAGGTTCAAGGGAGCTGACTGAAGAGGTTTTGACACTTTGGTTGCCGCCGTGGCGTCGGCTCTTTGGAAGCACCGGACAGTAGGGTGTTCAACAGGAACGACCAACAGAAGACGGCGCATGACCTATGATTCATGGTGCTCGACGAGATTGCGGAATGTAGGCTCACAGGGGTGGGTGTGGGTGGATTACAATGTTTTGTGAGGAGTTACCCTAGGATAGGTAGGAGTTGGTGTCGAGCATGTTGTACCCCGCTCCCGGATATTCGCATCTGGGACGTCACTCTTTTTTTTGAGAATTTTTCATTCATATCACGAATCAGTACAAAGTAGTTGACCCTTACAAGCACATTGAAACGGAAACACAAAGGACCATGAACACCTAGACTACCCTAAGACAACCATAACACAAGAAGATCTCCGGAGCCCAGTATCATCATCCCTAAATCTTGAGAGAAGATGCTATGTCTTGAGCTTGTGTTGGTTTTCCATGAAGAGGAAAGGATGATGCAACAATAGTAGCGTAAGTATTTTCCTCAGTTTTTAAGAACCAAGGTATCAATCCAGTAGGAGGCTCCTCAAACGTCCCACACACCTACACAAACAAACAAAGAACTCGCAACCAACGCAATAAAGGGGTTGTCAATCCCTTCACGGCCACTTGCAAAAGTGAGATCTGATAGAGATAGTATGATAAGCTAAATGTATTTTTGGTATTTTATAATATAGATGCAAAAAGTAAAGATGCAAATAAAAGTAGATTGAAAGCTTATATGATAAAAGATAGACCCAGGGGGCATAGGTTTCACTAGTGGCTTCTCTCAAGATAGCATAAGTATTATGGTGGGTGAACAAATTATTGTCAAGCAATTGATAGAAAAGCGAATAATTATGAGATTATCTAGGCATGACCATGTATATAGGCATCACATCCGCGACAAGTAGACCGACTCCTGCCTGCATCTACTACTATTACTCCACACATCGGCCGCTATCCAGCATGCATCTAGAGTGTTAAGTTCACAAAGAACAGAGTAACGCATTAAGCAAGATGACATAATGTAGAGGGATAAACTCATGCAATATGATATAAACTCCATCTTGTTATCCTTGATGGCAACACTACAATACGTGTCTTTGCAACCCTTTCTGTCACTGGGTAAGAACACCGCAAGATTGAACCCAAAGCTAAGCACTTCTCCCATGGCAAGAAAAATCAATCTAGTAGGTCAAACCAAACCGATAATTCAAAGAGACTTGCAAAGATAACTCAATCATACATACAAGAATTCAGAGGAGATTCAAATATTATTCATAGATAAACTTGATCATAAACCCACAATTCATTGGATCTCGACAAACACACCGCAAAAAGAGATTACATCAAATAGATCTCCACAAGGGAGGGGTAGAACATTGTATTGAGATCCAAAAAGAGAGAAGAAGCCATCTAGCTAATAACTATGGACCCGTAGGTCTATGGTAAACTACTCACAACTTATCGGAGGGGCAAGGATGTTGATGTAGAGGCCCTCTGTGGTCGATTCCCCCTCCGGCAGAGTGCCGGCGAAGGCTCCAAGATGGGATCTCGCGGATACAGAAGGTTACGACGGTGGAAATTGTGTTTCGTGGTGCTCCTGGATGTTTTCGGGGTACGCAGGTATATATTGGAGGAAGAAGTACGTCGGTGGCCGCCCGAGGGGCCCATAAGACAGGGGGCGCGCCCTACAGGGGGGGCGCCCTCCTATCTCGTGGCCGCCTCGGCTGCTTCTTGGCTTGCACTCCAAGTCCTCCGAATCACGTTCGTCCCAAAAATCATGCTCCCGAAGGTTTCATTCCGTTTGGACTCCGTTTGATATTCCTTTTCTTCGAAATATTGAAATAGGCAAAAAAAATAGCAATACGGGCTGGGCCTCTGATTAGTAGGTTAGTCCCAAAAATGATATAAATGTGTAAAATAAAGCCCATAAACATCCAAAAGGGGTAATATAATAGCATGGAACAATCAAAAATTATAGATACGTTGGAGACGTATCACCCCTTGTATATGGACCTTTATTATGCAGTCTGTCACTTTTATTGCTTCCATAACAAGATCGTACAAAGCTTATTTTCTCCACACTAATAAGTCATGCATATTTAGAGAGCAATTTTTATTGGTTGCACCGATGACAACTTACTTGAAGGATCTTACTCAATCCATAGGTAGGTATGGTGGACTCTCATGAAAAAACTAGGTTTAAGGATATTTGGAAGCACAAGTAGTATCTCTACTCGGTGCTAGGAATTTGGCTAGCATAAGGGGGGAAGGCAAGCTCAACATGTTTGAATGATCCATGACAATATACTTTAACTAAGATGTGAGAAAACATAACCCATTACGTTGTCTTCCTTGTCCAACATCAACTCTTTAGCATGTGATACTTAATGAGTGCTCACAATTATAAAAGATGTCTAAGATAGTATATTTATATGTGAAATCTCTCTTGCTTTAATATTCTTTCATGAATTGTTCAAATGACCAATACAATGCTTGCTAATCTTCAATAAATTTACAACCTCTACTTCTTAGATATGAAGTCATTACTCCCCATGGGATAAGAAAATGAAACATATATAATTTCAGATTTATGACATTCAACTCATTCAACCATTTACTCATAGGATATAAGTGAAGCACATGAGTAAATGACAAACTACTCCAAAAAGATATAAGTGAAGATCAATGAGTAGCTAAATAATTATGTAGCTATGTGAAGACTCTCTCTCATTTAAGAATTTCAGATCTTGGTATTTTATTCAAACAGCAAGCAAAACAAAATAAAATGACATTGTAAGAATAGCACAACTCATGTGAAGAAGCAAAAACTTAGGCTCAACCGATACTAACCGATGATTGTCGAAGAAGAAAGGTGGGATGCCTACCGGGGCATCCCCAAGCTTAGATGCTTGAGACTTCTTGATTATTACATTGGGGTGCCTTGGGAATCCCCTAGCTTAGGCTCCTGCCACTCCTTATTCCATAGTCCATTGAATCCTTACCCAAAACTTGAAAACTTCACAACACGAAACTCAAAACAAAACTCGTAAGCTCCGTTAGCATATGAAAACAAACCACCACTTTAAGGTACTGTAATGAACTCATTCTTTATTCATATTGGTGTTAAACCTGCTGTATTCTAACTTCTCTATGGTTCATACCCTTACATACTAGCCATAGATTCATCAAAATAAGCAAACAACACAATGAAAAGAAAATCTGTCAAAAACAGAATAGTATGTAGTAATCTGTATCAAACGTATACTTATGGAACCCCAAAAATTATGAAATAAATTGGTGGACCTGAGGAATTTGTCTATTAATCATCTGCAAAAAGAATCAACCTAAAAGCACTCTTATGTAAAAACTGGCAGCTAATCTCGTGAGCGCTAAAGTTTCTGTTTTTTTACAGCATGATCATAAAGACTTCACCCAAGTCTTCCCAAAGGCTCTACTTGGCACTTTATTGAAACAAAAGCTATAAAACATGATTACTACAGTAGCATAATCATGTGGACACACAAAAACAGTAAGGGTAAATATTGGGTTGTCTCCCAACAAACGTTTTTCTTTAATGCCTTTTTAGCTAGGCATGATGATGACAATGATGCTCACATAAAAGATAAGAATTGAAACATAAAGAGAGCATCATGAAGAATATGACTAGCACATTTAAGTATAACCCACTTCCTATGCATAGGGATTTTGTGAGCAAACAACTTATGGGAACAATAATCAATTAGCATAGGAAGGTAAAACAAGCATAACTTCAAGATTTTAAGCACATAGGGAGGAAACTTGGTATTATTGCAATTCCTACAAGCATATATTCCTCCCTCCTAATAATTTTCAGTAGCATAATGAATTAATTCAACAATATAACTAGCACCTAAAGCATTATTTTCATGATCTACTAGCATAGAAAATTTACTACTCTCCAGATAAGAAAATTTATTCTCATGAATAGTAGTGGGAGCAAACTCAACAAAATAACTATCATATGAGGCATAATCCAATTGAAAACTAAAATCATGATGACAAGTTTCATAGTTATCATTATTATTAATAGCATACAAGTAATCACAATAATCATCATAGGTAGCAACTTTATTCTCATAATCAATTGGAACCTCTTCCGAAATAGTGGAATCATCACTAAATAAAGTTGACACTCTTCCAAATCCACTTTCATATTCATCACAATAAGATTCAACATCCTCCAAAATAGTGGGATCAATACTACCTAAAGTTGACACTCTTCCAAACCCACTTTCATCAATATAATCTGTTGGAAATATGCCCTAGAGGCAATAATAAAATGGTTATTATTGTATTTCTTTGTTCATGATAATTGTCTGTTATTCATGCTATAATTGTATTATCCGAAAATCGTAATACACGTGTGCATACATAGACCACAACATGTCCCTAGTGAGCCTCTAGTTGACTAGCTCGTTGATCAACAGATAGTCATGGTTGCCTGACTATGGACATTGGATGTCATTGATAACGGGATCACATCATTAGGAGAATGATGTGATGGACAAGACCCGATCCTAAGCACAGCTCAAAGATTGTGTAGTTCGTTTAGCTAGAGCTTTTCCAAATGTCAAGTATCATTTCCTTATACCATGAGATTGTGCAACTCCCGGATACCGTAGGAGTGCTTTGGGTGTACCAAACGTCACAATGTAACTGGGTCACTATAAAGGTGCACTACGGGTATCTCCGGAAGTGTCTGTTGGGTTGGCACGAATCGAGACTGGGATTTGTCATTCCGTATGACGGAGAGGTATCTCTGGGCCCACTCGGTAATGCATCATCATATTGAGCTCAATGTGACCAAGTGTTTGGTCACGGGATCATGCATTACGGTACGAGTAAACTGACTTGCCGGTAACGAGATTAAACGAGGTATTGGGATACCGACGATCGAGTCTCGGGCATGTAACGTACCGATTGACAAAGGGAATTGTATACGGGGTTGTTTGAATCCTCGACATCGTGGTTCATCCGATGAGATCATCGAGGAGCATGCGGGAGCCAACATGGGTATCCAGATCTCGCTGTTGGTTATTGACCAGAGAAGCGTCTCGGTCATGTCTGCATATCTCCCGAACCCGTAGGGTCTACACACTTAAGATTCGGTGACGCTAGGGTTGTAGAGATATGAGTATGTAGTAAACCGAAAGTTGTTCGGAGTCCCGGATGAGTTCTCGGATGTCACGAGGAGTTCTGGAATGGACCGGAGGTAAAGAATTATATATAGGAAGTCGAGTTTCAGCCATTGGGAAAGTTTTGGGGGTCACTGGTATTGTACCAGGACCACCGGAAGGGTCCCGGGGGTCCACTGGGTGGGGCCACCTATCCCCGAGGGCCCCATGGGCTAAAGTGGGAGGAGAACCAGCCCCAGGTGGGCTGGTGCACCCCCCCCCTTGGGCCCCCCCTGCGCCTAGGGTTGGAAACCTAGGGTGGGGGGCGCCTCCACTTGCCTTGGGGGGCAAGGCACCCCCTTGGCCGCCGCCCCCCGTAGGAGATCCCATCTCCTAGGGCCGGCGCCCCCCCCTAGGGGCCCTAGATAAAGAGGGGGGAGGGAGGGCAGCCGCACCCATGCTCTTGGCGCCTCCCTCTCCCCTTGCTACACCTCTCCCTCTCACAGAAGCTTGGCGAAGCCATGCCGAGATCGCTGCTGCATGCACCACCACGCCGTCCTGCTGCTGGATCTTCATCAACCACTCCTTCCCCCTTGCTGGATCAAGAAGGAGGAGACGTCTCCCTGACCGTACGTGTGTTGAACGCGGAGGTGCCGTCCGTTCGGCGCTTGGATCTCCGGTGATTTGGATCACGACGAGTACGACTCCCTCAACCCCGTTCTCTTGAACACTTCCGCTCGATCTACAAGGGTATGTAGATGCACTCATCTCTCTCGTTGCTAGATGAACTCATAGATTGATCTTGGTGAAACCATAGGAAATTTCTTATTTTCTGCAACGTTCCCCTACAGTGGCATCATGAGCTAGGTCTATGCGTAGTTCTCTTTGCACGAGTAGAACACAAATCTGTTGTGGGCGTAGATGTTGTCAACTTTCTTGCCACTACTAGTCTTATTTTGCTTCAGCGGTATTGTGGGATGAAGCGGCCCGGACCAACCTTACACGTACGCTTACGTGAGACAGGTTCCACCGACTGACATGCACTAGTTGCATAAGGTGGCTAGCGGGTGTCTGTCTCTCCCACTTTAGTTGGAGCGGATTCCATGAAAAGGGTCCTTATGAAGGGTAAATAGAAGTTGACAAATCACGTTGTGGCTTTCACGTAGGTAAGAAAACGTTCTTGCTAGAACCCTATTGCAGCCACGTAAAACATGCAACAACAATTAGAGGACGTCTAACTTGTTTTTGCAGCATATGATTTGTGATGTGATATGGCCAAAAGTTGTGATGAATGATGAATGATATATTGTGATGTATGAGATCATGTTCTTGTAATAGGAATCACGACTTGCATATCGATGAGTATGACAACCGGCAGGAGCCATAGGAGTTGTCTTAATTATTGTATGACCTGCATGTCAATGATTTAACGCCATGTAATTACTTTACTTTATTGCTTAACCGTTAGCCATAGTAGTAGAAGTAATAGTTGGCGAGCAACTTCATGGAGACACGATGATGGAGATCATGATGATGGAGATCATGGTGTCATGCCGGTGACGAAGATGATCATGGAGCCCCGAAGATGGAGATCAAAGGAGCTATATGATATTGGCCATATCATGTCACTGTTTAATTGTATGTGATGTTTATTATGTTTATGCATCTTGTTTACTTAGAACGACGGTAGTAAATAAGATGATCCCTCATAATAATTTCAAGAAAGTGTTCACCCTAACTGTGCACCGTTGCGAAAGTTCGTCGTTTCGAAGCACCATGTGATGATCGGGTGTGATAGATTCTAATGTTCACATACAACGGGTGTAAGACAGATTTACACATGCAAAATACTTAGGTTAACTTGACGAGCCTAGCATGTACAGACATGGCCTCGGAACACAAGAGACCGAAAGGTCGAACATGAGTCGTATGGAAGATACGATCAACATGGAGATGTTCACCTATGATGACTAGTCCATCTCACGTGATGATCGGACACGGCCTAGTCAACACGGATCATGTATCACTTAGATGACCAGAGGGATGTCTAATCTGAGTGGGAGTTCATTAAATAATTTGATTAGATGAACTTAATTATCATGAACTTAGTCTAAAAACCTTTGCAAATATGTCTTGTAGATCAAATGGCCAACGCTCATGTCCACCTCAACTTCAACGCGTTCCTAGAGAAAACCAAGCTGAAAGATGATGGCAGCAACTATACGGACTGGGTCCGGAACCTAAGGATCATCCTCATAGATGCAAAGAAAGATTATGTCCTAGAAGCACCGCTAGGTGAAGCTCCCATCCCAGAGAACCTAAGGATCATCCTCATAGCTGCAAAGAAAGATGTTGGCAGTCTCGTGCTGATGATTACTCCCTCGTTCAGTGCGGCATGCTTTACAGCTTAGAACCAGGGCTCCAAAAGCGTTTTGAGCAACAGGGAGCATATGAGATGTTCGAAGAGCTGAAAATGGTTTTCCAATCTCATGCCCGGGTTGAGAGATATGAAGTCTCCGACAAGTTCTTCATCTGTAAGATGGAGGAAAATAGTTTTGTCAGTGAGCACATACTCAAAATGTCTGGGTTGCACAACCGCTTGACTCAGCTGGGAGTTAATCTCCCGGATGACGCGGTTGACAGAATCCTTCAGTCGCTTCTACCGAGCTACAAGAGCTTTGTGATGAACTTCAATATGCAGGGGATGGAAAAGACCATTCCTGAAGTATATTCAATGCTGAAATCAGCAGAGGTAGAGATCAAAAAGGAACATCAAGTGTTGATGGTGAATAAAACCACTAAGTTCAAGAAAGGCAAGGGTAAGAAGAACTTCAAGAAGGACGGCAAGGAAGTTGCCGCGCCCGGTAAGCCAGCTGCCGGGAAGAAGTCAAAGAATGGACCCAAGCCTGAGACTGAGTGCTTTTATTGCAAAGGGGAGGGTCACTAGAAGCGGAACTGCCCCAAATACTTAGCGGACAAGAAGGCCGGCAACACTAAAGGTATATGTGATATACATGTAATTGATGTGTACCTTACCAGTGCTCGTAGTAGCTCCTGGGTATTTGATACCGGTGTCGTTGCTCATATTTGTAACTCAAAGCAGGAGCTGCGGAATAAGCGGAGACTGGCGAAGGACGAGGTGACGATGCGCGTCGGGAATGGTTCCAGAGTCGTTGTGATCGCTGTCGGCACGCTACCTCTACATTTACCTACGGGATTAGTTTTAAACCTCAATAATTGTTATTTAGTGCCAGCTTTGAGCATGAACATTGTATCTGGATCTCGTTTAATACGAGATGGCTACTCATTTAAATCCGAGAATAATGGTTGTTCTATTTATATGAGAGATATGTTTTATGGTCATGCCCCGATGGTCAATGGTTTATTCTTAATGAATCTCGAACGTGATGTTACACATATTCATAGTGTGAATACCAAAAGATGTAAAGTTGACAACGATAGTCCCACATACTTGTGGCACTGCCGCCTTGGTCACATTGGTGTCAAGCGCATGAAGAAGCTCCATGCTGATGGACTTTTAGAGTCTCTCGATTATGAATCATTTGACACATGCGAGCCATGCCTCATGGGCAAAATGACCAAGACTCCGTTCTCCGGAACAATGGAGCGAGCAACCAACTTATTGGAAATCATACATACTGATGTGTGCGGTCCAATGAGCGTTGAGGCTCGCGGAGGATATCGTTATGTTCTCACTCTCACTGATGACTTGAGTAGATATGAGTATGTCTACTTGATGAAACACAAGTCTGAGACCTTTGAAAAGTTCAAGGAGTTTCAGAATGAGGTAGAGAATCAACATGACCGAAAAATAAAGTTCTTACGATCAGATCATGGAGGAGAATATTTAAGTCACGAATTTGGTACGCACTTAAGGAAATGTGGAATCGTTTCACAACTCACGCCGCCTGGAACACCTCAGCATAACGGTGTGTCCGAACATCGTATTCGCACCTTATTGGATATGGTGCGATCTATGATGTCTCTTACCGATTTACCGCTATCTTTTTGGGAATATGCTCTAGAGACAGCTAGATTCACTTTAAATAGGGCACCATCTAAATCCGTTGAGACGACACCATATGAATTATGGTTTGGGAAGAAACCTAAGCTGTCGTTTCTAAAAGTTTGGGGATGCGATGCTTATGTCAAGAAACTTCAACCTGAAAAGCTCGAACCCAAGTCGGAAAAATGCGTCTTCATAGAATATCCTAAGGAAACCATTGGGTATACCTTCTACCTTAGATCCGAAGGCAAGATCTTTGTTGCCAAGAACGGGTCCTTTCTGGAGAAAGAATTTCTCTCGAGAGAAGTAAGTGGGAGGAAAGTGGAACTTGATGAAGTACTACCTCTTGAACCGGTAAGTAGCGCAGATCAGGAAGATATTCCTGTGGTGGCTACACCGACTGGAGAGGAAATTAATAATGATGATCAAGGTACTTCGGATCAAGTTGCTACTGAACTTCGTAGGTCCACAAGGACATGCTCCACACCAGAGTGGTATGGCAACCCTGTCCTGGAAATCATGTTGTTAGACAACGGTGAACCTTCGAACTATGAAGAAGTGATGGCGGGCCCAGATTCCAACAAATGGCTTGAAGCCATGCAATCCGAGATAGAATCGATGTACGAAAACAAAGTATGGACTTTGACAGACTTGCCCGATGATCGGCGAGCAATAGAAAACAAATGGATCTTTAAGAAGAAGACGAATGCGGATGGTAATGTTACCATCTATAAAGCTCGACTTGTCGCTAAGGGTTATCGGGAAGTTCAAGGGGTTGACTATGATGAGACTTTCTCTCCCGTAGCGAAGCTGAAGTCCGTCCAAATCATGTTAGCAATTGCCGCATACTATGATTATGAGATATGGCAGATGGACGTCAAAACGGCATTCCTTAACGGTTATCTTAAGGAAGAACTGTATATGATGCAGCCGGAAGGTTTTGTTGATCCTAAGAATGCTAACAAGGTATGCAAGCTCCAGCGATCCATTAATGGTCTGGTGCAAGCATCTCGGAGTTGGAACATTCGCTTTGATGAGATGATCAAAGCGTTTGGGTTTATGCAGACTTATGGAGAAGCCTGCGTTTACAAGAAAGTGAGTGGGAGCTTTATAGCATTTCTCATATTATATGTAGATGACATACTTTTGATGGGAAATGATATAGAACTTTTGGACAGCATTAAGGCCTACTTGAATAAGTGTTTTTCAATGAAGGACCTTGGAGAAGCTTCTTACATATTAGGCATCAAGATCTATAGGGATAGATCGAGACGCCTCATAGGTCTTTCACAAAGCACATACCTTGATAAGATATTGCAGAAGTTCAATATGGATCAGTCCAAGAAAGGGTTCTTGCCTGTATTGCAAGGTGTGAGATTGAGCTCAGCTCAATGCCCGTCCACGGCAAAAGATAAAGAAGTGATGAGTGTCATCCCCTATGCCTCAGCCATAGGATCTATTATGTATGCCATGCTGTGTACTAGACCCGATGTAAACCTTGCCGTAAGTTTCATAGGAAGGTACCAAAGTAATCCCGGCAAGGAACACTGGACAGCGGTCAAGAATATCCTGAAGTACCTGAAAAGGACAAAGGACATGTTTCTCGTTTATGAAGGTGACGAAGAGCTCGCCGTAAAGGGTTACGTCGATGCTAGCTTCGACACAGATCTGGATGACTCTAAGTCACAAACCGGATACGTGTATATTTTGAATGGTGGGGCAGTAAGCTGGTGCAGTTGCAAGCAAAGCGTCGTGGCGGGATCTACATGTGAAGCGGAGTACATGGCAGCCTCGGAGGCAGTGCATGAAGCAATCTGGGTGAAGGAGTTCATCACCGACCTAGGAGTCATACCCAATGCGTAGGGGCCGATCAAACTCTTCTGTGACAACACTGGAGCTATTGCACTTGCCAAGGAGCCCAGGTTTCACAAGAAGACCAGGCACATCAAGCGTCGCTTCAACTCCATTCGTGAAAATGTTCAAGATGGAGATATAGATATTTGTAAAGTACATACGGACCTGAATGTGGCAGATCAGTTGACTAAACCTCTCCCTAGGGCAAAACATGATCAACACCAGAATTCCATGGGTATTAGATTCATCACAATGTAACTAGATTATTGAACTCTAGTGCAAGTGGGAGACTGTTGGAAATATGCCCTAGAGGCAATAATAAAATGGTTATTATTATATTTCTTTGTTCATGATAATTGTCTGTTATTCATGCTATAATTGTATTATCCGGAAATCGTAATACACGTGTAAATACATAGACCACAACATGTCCCTAGTGAGCCTCTAGTTGACTAGCTCGTTAATCAATAGATAGTCATGGTTTCCTGACTATGGACATTGGATGTCATTGATAACGGGATCACATCATTAGGAGAATGATGTGATGGACAAGACCCAATCCTAAGCATAGCTCAAAGATCGTGTAGTTCGTTTAGCTAGAGCTTTTCCAAATGTCAAGTATCATTTCCTTAGACCATGAGATTGTGCAACTCCCGGATACCGTAGGAGTGCTTTGGGTGTACCAAACGCCACAACGTAACTGGGTGACTATAAAGGTGCACTACGGGTATCTCCGAAAGTGTCTGTTGGGTTGGCACGAATCGAGACTGGGATTTGTCACTCCGTATGACGGAGAGGTATCTCTGGGCCCACTCGGTAATGCATCATCATATTGAGCTCAATGTGACCAAGTGTCTGGTCACAGGATCATGCATTACGGTACGAGTAAAGTGACTTGCCGGTAACGAGATTAAACAAGGTATTGAGATACCGACGATCGAGTCTCGGGCATGTAATGTACCGATTGACAAAAGGGAATTGTAAACGGGGTTGTTTGAATCCTCAACATCGTGGTTCATCCAATGAGATCATCGAGGAGCATGCAAGAGCCAACATGGGTATCCAGATACCGTTGTTGGTTATTGACCGGAGAAGCGTCTCGGTCATGTCTGCATGTCTCCCGAACCCGTAGGGTCTACACACTTAAGGTTCGGTGACGCTAGGGTTGTAGAGATATGAGTATGCAGTAAACCGAAAGTTGTTCGGAGTCCCGGATGAGATCTCGGACATCACGAGGAGTTCCGGAATGGTCCGTAGGTAAAGAATTATATATAGGAAGTCGAGTTTCGGCCATCGGGAAAGTTTCAGGGGTCACCAGTATTGTACCGGGACCACCGGAAGGGTCCCGGGGGTCCACCGGGTGGGGCCACCTATCCTGGAGGGCCCCATGGGCTGAAGTGGGAGGGGAACCAGCCCCAGGTGGGCTGGTGCGCTCCCCCCTTTGGGCCCCCTGTGCCTAGGGTTGGAAACCCTAGGGTGGGGGGCCCCTCCACTTGCCTTGGGGGGCAAGGCACCCCCTTGGCCGCCGCCCCCCCCTAGGAGATCCCATCTCCTAGGGCTGGCGCCCCCCCTAGGGGCCCTATATAAAGAGGGGGGAGGGAGGGCAGCCGCACCCATGCTCTTGGCGCCTCCCTCTCCCCTTGCTACACCTCTCCCTCTCGCAGAAGCTTGGCGAAGCCCTGCCGAGATCGCTGCTGCATCCACCACCACGCCGTCGTGCTGCTGGATCTTCATCAACCTCTCCTTTCCCCTTGCTGGATTAAGAAGGAGGAGACGTCTCCCTGACCGTACGTGTGTTGAACGCGGAGGTGCCGTCCGTTCGGCGCTAGGATCTCCGGTGATTTGGATCACGGCGAGTACGACTCCCTCAACCCCGTTCTCTTGAACGCTTCCGCTCGATCTACAAGGGTATGTAGATGCACTCCTCTCTCTCGTTGCTAGATGAACTCATAGATTGATCTTGGTGAAACCGTAGGAAATTTTTTATTTTCTGCAACGTTCCCCTACATAATCATCATAAATAGGAGGCATGCTTTCATCATAATAACTTTGCATATCAAAACTTGGGAGGCTAAAAATATCATATTCATCAAACATAGCTTCCCCAAGCTTGTGGCTTTGCATATCATTAGCATCATCGATATTCAAGGAATTCATACTGACAACATTGCAATCATGCTCATCATACAAAGATCTAGTACCAAACATTCTAATGCATTCTTCCTCTAGCACTTGAGCACAATTTTCCTTTCCATCATACTCACGAAAGATATTAAAAATATGAAGCGTATGATAAAAACTCAATTCCATTTTTTTGTAGTTTTCTTTTATAAACTAAACTAGTGATAAAACAAGAAACAAAAAGATTCGATTGCAAGATCTAAATATATACCTTCAAGCACTCACCTCCCCGGCAACGGCGCCAGAAAAGAGCTTAGTTGATGGGGTGTGAGTGCCGTTTACCTAGCCTCCCCAGCAATGGCGCCAGAAAAGAGCTTGATGTCTACTACACAACCTTCTTCTTGTAGACGTTGTTGGGCCTGCAAGTGCACAGGTTTGTAGGACAGTAGCAAATTTCCCTCAAGTGGATGACCTAAGGTTTATCAATCCGTAGGAGGCGTAGGATGAAGATGGTCTCTCTCAAACAACCCTGAAACCAAATAACAAAGAGTCTCTTGTGTCCCCAACACACCCAATACAGTGGTAGATTGTATAGGTGCACTAGTTCGGTGAAGAGATGGTGAAACAAGTGCAATATGGATGGTAGATAAAGGTATTTGTAATCTGAAATTATAAAAACAGCAAGGTAACTAATGGTAAAAGTGAGCGTAAACGGTATTGCAATGGTAGGAAACAAGGCCTAGGGTTCATACTTTCACTAGTGCAAGTTCTCTCAACAATAATAACATAGATATATCATATAACAATCCCTCAACATGCAACAAAGAGTCACTCCAAAGACACTAATAGCGAAGAACAAACGAAGAGATTATGGTAGGGTACGAAACCACCTCAAAGTTATCCTTTCTGTTCTGTCTATTCAAGAGTTCGTAGTAAAATAACATGAAGCTGTTCTTTCCGCTCAATCCATCATAGAGTTCATACTAGAATAACACCTTAAGACAGAAATCAACCAAAACCCTAATGTCATCTAGATACTCCATTGTCACCTCAAGTATCCGTGGGCATGATTATACGATATGCATCACACAATCTCCGATTCATCTATTCTTCAACCAACACAAAGTACTTCAAAGAGTGCCCCAAAGTTTCTACCAGAGAGTCAAGAACGTGTGCCAACCCCTATGCATAGTTTCATGGGTGGAACCCACAAGTTGGTCACCAAAACATACATCAAGTGGCACATGATATCCCATTGCCACCACAGATAAGCACGGCAAGACATACATCAAGTGTTCTCATAAAAGACTCAATCCGATAAGATAACTTCAAAGGGAAAACTCAATTCATCACAAGAGAGTAGAGGGGGAGAAACATCATAAGATCCAACTACAATAGCAAAGCTCGGGATACATCAAGATCGTGCCATAGAGGGAACACGAGAGATAACTCGAGAGAGAGAGATCAAACACATAGCTACTGGTACATACCCTCAGCCTCGAGGGTGAACTACTCCCTCCTCGTCATGGATAGCGCCGAGATGATGAAGATGGCCACCGGTGAAGGATCCCCCCTCCGGTAGGGTGCCGGGAAGGGCTCCCGAGAGGTTATTGGTGGATACAGAGGCTTGCGGTGGCGGAACTCCAGATCTATCTTGATATTCGATGTTTTTAGGGTACGTAGGCTTATATAGGCGAAAGAAGTCGGTCGGGAGGTGCTCGAGGGGCCCACAAGACAAGGGGCACGCCCAGTAGGGGGGGCCCTCCTATCTCGTGGCCTCCTCGAGGCTCTTCTGACGTGAACTCCAAGTCTCCTGGGTGATATTCTTCCCAAAAATAATGCTGCCGAAGGTTTCATTCCGTTTGGACTCCGTTTGATATTCCTTTTCTTTGAAATACTGAAACAGGCAATAAAACAGCAATATGGGCTGGGCCTCCAGTTAATAGGTTAGTCCCAAAAGTAATATAAAAGTGTATAATAAAGCCCGTAATCATTCAAAACATATAATAAAATAGCATGAATGCTTCATAAATTATAGATACGTTGGAGACGTATCAGCATACTAACAAATAATCATGTCCTATCAAAATAGCATAGCCAAAGAAAGCTTATCCCTACAAAATCATATAGTTAGGCCATACTTCATTTTCATTACACAAAATACTCCCATCATGTACAACCCCGATGACGAGCCGAGCAATTGGTTCATACTTTTTAACGCGCTTCAACTTTTTTTCAACTCTTACGCAATACATGAGCGCAAGCCATGGACATAGCATTATGATGGTATATGGTGGTGGTTGTAAGGACAAAAGGGAGAAGATAGTCTCACATCAACTAGGCGTATCAACGGGCTATGGAGATGCCCATTAATAGATATCAATGTGAGTGAGTAGGGATTGCCATGCAACGGATGCACTAGAGCTATAAATATATGAAAGCTCAACAAAAGAAACTAAGTGGGTCTGCATCCAACTTGCTTTCTCACGAAGACCTAGGGCATTTTGAGGAAGCGCATCATTGGAATATACAAGCCAAGTTCTATAATGAAAAATTCCCACTAGTATATGAAAGTGACAACATAGGAGACTCTCTATCACGAAGATCATGGTGCTATTTTGAAGCACAAATGTGGAAAAGAGATAGTAGCAATTGTCCCTTCTCTCTTTTTCTCTCATTTTATTTTTTTTTCTTTTCCCCCTTTTTTCTTTTAATTTTTACTTTTTTTCTTTTTTTCTTTGGCCTTTTTTTTTGTAAAGTCTCATCCCGACTTGTGGGGGAATCATAGTCTTCATCATCCTTTTCTCACTGGGACAATGCTCTAATAATGAAGATCATCACACTTTTATTGATTTACAACTCAAGAATTACAACTCATAGCTAGAACAAGATATGATTCTATATGAATGCCTCCGGCGGTGTACCGGGATATGCAATGAATCAAGAGCGACATGTATAAAAATTATGAAGGTGGCTTTGCTACAAATACGATGTCAACTACATGATCATGCAAAGAGCAATATGACAATGATGGAGCGTGTCATAATAAACGGAATGGTGGAAAGTTGCATGGCAATATATCTCGGAATGGCTATGGAAATGCCATAATGTGTAGGTATGGTGGCTGTTTTGAGGAAGGTAAATAATGGGTGCATGCTACCGGCGAAAGTTGTGCGGTATAATAGAAGCTAGCTAAATGGAAGGATGAGTGTGCGTATATCCATGGACTCACATTAGTCATAAAGAACTCATATACTTATTGCAAAAGTCTACTTAGCCCTCGAAGCAAAGTACTACTCCCTCCGTCCCATAATATAAGAATGTTTTCAAGCTGTTTTAGCTTCAAAAACGTTCTTATATTATGGGACAGAGGGAGTACTACGCATGCCCCTAGAGGGATAGATTGGTAGGAAAAGACCGTCGCTTGTCCCCGACTCCCACTCATAAGGAAGACACTCAAAAGAGCACCTCATGCAACAAATTTGTCACACAACTTTTACCATACGTGCATGCTACAGGACTTGCCAACTTCAACAAAAGTATTTCTCAATTTCATAATTACCCACTAGCATGACTCTAGCATTACTACCTTTATATCTCAAAACAATTATCAAGCATCAAATTGATCCTAGTGTTTAATGCACTTTCTATGATAGTTTTTATTATACCCAACTTGGATGCTCATCATTCTAGGACCAAACTCATAACCATAGCAAATACCATGTTGTTCTAAGAGACTCTCAAAATAATATAAGTGAAGCAGGAGAGACTAGAAATTTCTATAAAATTAAGCCACCGCCGTGCTCTAAAAGATATAAGTGAAGCACTAGAGCAAAAACTATCTAGCTCAAAAGATATAAGTGAAGCACATAGCATATTCTAATAAATTCTAATCAAGTGGGCTTCTGCCAAAAGGTGTGTACAACAAGGATGATTGTGGTAAACTAAAAAGCAAATACTAATATAATACACGACGCTCCAAGCAAAACACATATCATGTGGCGAATAAAAATAGAAAAAAGTCCATTTTACTACCCTGAATAAAGTGGGTGGTTCACTTTACCCCCTGGTTAATATTTCTGCTTCTTCTAGCCCCCAAACAAACCCA
>NC_041389.1:464404074-464426714 GCF_002162155.2 Triticum dicoccoides | reverse complement strand
AGTAGTCAACGGAGGTATTTGACCAGTGGGGCCCACCCGTCAGGTGACCCATCAATGTCTCCCGGCGGTGCTGTAGGTGGTTGTGGCGGCACGACTGACCGGAGCAGCAGCTATGGGCACGGACCTGAGGTGGAAGCCGATGGTGGGGTCGCTGGATGGCGGCGAGGTGCTGCAGGAGGCCCGGAGGTGGCCGGTGGCGAGCTCCTGGTTGGAGCAGGAGCAGTGAAGCGGCGGACCAGAGCTTCGTGCCACTTCTCACCCCCGGCTGCGCGGGGCAGGAGGCGCTGGGCTGGGCCTTGCGGGGGCGTCGGGCTAGCGGATCTGGTAGGGCAACGCGGGACTTGGCGCTGGAGCGAGCGTCGTCCTCCTGGTGGCGCAGTGCAGCTCGGGCGCTGTGGTTTGGGGAGGCTGGCGGGCGCGACTTTCGGTGGCGAGGAGGAGATGGGGAGCATACAGATCCGGGCGAGGAAGGCCGGTTCTCACCGGAATCGACACTAGTGGTGGCGGACGGAGCTCCATGGCGGCTCCTGGTGGTCCTGCGAGAAGAGAGGAGAGAGAGACGCGAGGGAAGGAAAGAGAGAGAGAAGAAGAGAGAGGTAGAGAAAGAGAGGGCGTCGAGGAAGAAGGGTGGGGCGACTGGAGCTGCTGCTGATGCGGGCGCTCGCCGGCTGCGGCAGGGAGCCACCAGCGTGAGGAGGAGGGAGCTCGGGGGATCTGAGGGCAGTGTGGTCGGCCGGACAATGTCCGGGGACACATGAGCAAATGTCCAGGGGGCATTTTGGACGATTATGGGTCAAAACCACCGTTGACTAGTGCCACATCAGCAGGAAGTCGAGAGAAACCACCCAGAGGTCTCTTTTAACCGGTATGGGTTTGTTCAGGGGGTGAAGGGAACATAAATATTGATCAGGGGGTAAAGTGAACCACACACCTTATTCAGGGTAGTAAAATGGATTTTTTCATAAAAATATAGCTCCAATTAAAGTTACCAATGAACGAAGACAAAATAGGGGATGCCTTCCGGGGGCATCCCCAAGCTTAGGCTTTTGGCTATTCTTGAATATCTTGGGGTGCCTTGGGCATCCCCAAGCTTAGGCTCTTGCCACTCTTTATTCCATAGTCCATCAAAGCTTTACTCAAAGTTTGAAAACTTCACAACACAAAACTCAACAGGAAATCTCATAAGCTCCGTTAGTGAAAGAAAACAAAACCACCACATAAGATATTGTAACGAACTCAATCTTTATTTATTTTGGTGTTAAACCTACTGTATTCCAAATTCTCTATGGTTCACACCACTTAATATTAGCCATAGATGCATCAAAATAAGCAAACAACACACGAAAAATAGAATCTGTCAAAAACAGAACAGTCTGTAGCAATCTGTAACTAACGCAAACTTCCGGAACTCTAAAAATCCTACCAAAATAGGAAGTTCTGTACAATTTGTTTATTGATCAGCAGCAAAAAGAATCAATGCAAAAGCACGTTCTGTGATTTATTGAATTTTTTCTCGTGAGCGCAAAGTTTCTGTTTTTCAGCAGAATCAAATCAACTATCATCATAGGTTATCCTATAGGTTCTACTTGGCACAAACACTAATTAAAGCATGAAAACACATCTAAACATAAAGTAGATGCAAAATTTATTACTAAACAGAAACAAAAATAAAAAACATAAATAAAATTGGGTTGCCTCCCAACTCGCGCTATCGTTTAACGCCTCTAGCTAGGCATAAAAGCGAAGATAGATTTAAGTACTGCCATCTTTGGCGCTTAATTCCTCAATAGAGCATTTATGATCTTTAGGGGTGTCTCCCTTTTTAGCAAAGATTAAACCTTTAGGCAAAAATTCAAGAAATTCGTTGGTAGCAAAAGGTTCCTTAACGATAGAGAGACAATTGGGATGAACACTTATGGATTTGAGATCCGCGTCTCCTTTACTAGAAGATTCACCCTTACTTTTAGGAACATAAATAAACTTAGCAGTTTTGGTAGGAGGTTTTGGAGTGTTTTTCATGGAAAAAAAACGCGGAACCTAAGTTGGTAATGATATCCTCAAGTTTACCGATTCTTGCAGAATCTAGATCTATTTTCCATTAACTATAGGTTCTTTCTTTTTAAGATTTTTCAAAGTAACTCCAACCCTAGATCCATATTGGGTAATGTGATTATGAATTTTTTTATCCAAATTTTCAATCAACTCAACAGTGGCAATTTTATTTTCAATAATCTCAAGCCGTTGCATAACATGTTCTAAAGTTAAAATAGTTCCATTAACCAAAAGAGGTGGTGGGCCAAACAAATCTAAAATAGCGTTGTAAGCATCAAACGTATGGCTACTCAAGAAATCCCCTCCGGTAACGGTATCAAGAACGCATCTATTCCAAGGAGTAATGCCTACATAAAAATTGCAAAGAAGAACGGAGGTAGAAAGTTTCCTAGTAGATCTATTTTGAGCATTGCAAATTATATGCTAAGCATCTTTTAAATTCTCTCCTTCCCTTTGTTTAAAATTGAGAATCTCATGTCCGGGAGTAATAACAAGGATAGGAGGACTAGCCATAACGACAAGGTAAACGAACTAACACACGAGCAAACAGAAAAAAGTCAAGCAAAAAAGAGAGAGAGAGATTGGAAAAGAGAGGGCAAATAAAACGGCAAAGGTGAAGTGGGGGAGAGGAAAACGAGAGGCAAATGGTAAATAATGTAAATGCGAGGGAGATGAGTTTGTGATGGGTACTTGGTATGTCTTGACTTGAGCGAAGACCTCCCCGGCAACGGCGCCAGAAATCCTTCTTGCTACGTCTTGAGCTTGCGTTGGTTTTCCTTGAAGAGGAAAGGGTGATGCAACAATAGTAACGTAAGTATTTCCCTCAGTTTTTGAGAACCAAGATATCAATCCAGTAGGAGGCTCCTCAAAGTCCCACGCAGCTACACAAACAAACAAAGAACTCGCAACCAACGCAATAAAGGGGTTGTCAATCCCTTCACAGCCACTTGCGAAAGTGAGATCTGATAGAGATAGTATGATAAGATAAATATATTTTTGGTATTTTATAATATAGATGCAAAAATTAAAGATGCAAATAAAAGTAGATTGAAAGCTTATATGATAAAAGATAGACCCGGGGGCCATAGATTTCACTAGTGGCTTCTGTCAAGATAGCATAAGTATTACGGTGGGTGAACAAATTACTGTCGAGCAATTGATAGAAAAGCGAATAATTATGAGATTATCTAGGCATTATCATGTATATAGGCATCACGTCCGCGACAAGTAGACCGACTCCTGCCTGCATCTACTACTATTACTACACACATCGGCCGCTATCCAGCATGCATCTAGAGTATTAAGTTCATAGGAACAGAGTAACGCATTAAGAAAGATGACATGATGTAGAGGGATAAAATCAAGCAATATGATATAAACACCATCTTTTTATCCTTGATGGCAACAATATAATACGTGCCTTGCAACCCTTTCTGTCACTGGGTAAGGACACCGCAAGATTGAACCCAAAGCTAAGCACTTCTCTCATGGCAAGAAAGATCAATCTAGTAGGACAAACCAAACTGATAATTCGAAAAGACTTGCAAAGATAACTCAAGCATACATAAAAGAATTCAGAGAAGATTCAAATATTTCTCATAGATAAACTTGATCATAAACCCACAATTCATCGGATCTCGACAAACACACTGCAAAAAGAGTTTACATCTAATAGATCTCCACAAGAGAGGGGGAGAACATTGTAGAGATCCAAAAAGAGAGAAGAAGCCATCTAGATAATAACTATGGACCCGAAGGTCTGTGGTAAACTACTCACAACTAATCGGAGGGGCTATTGTGTTGATGTAGAAGCCCTCCGTGGTCGATTCCCCCTCCGGCGGAGCGTCGGCGAAGGCTCCAAGATGGGATCTCGCGGATATAGAAGGTTACGGCGGTTGAAATTGTGTTTCGGTGGCTCTCTGGATGTTTTCGGGGTATGTAGGTATATATAGGAGGAAGAAGTACGTCGGTGGCCGCTCGAGAGGCCCAGGAGACAGGGGCGCGCCCAGGAGGGGTGGGCGCGCCCTCCTATCTCCTGGCTGCCTCGATTGCTTCTTGACTTGCACTCCAAGTCATGTGGATCACGTTCGTTCCAAAAATCACGCTCCCGAAGGTTTCATTCCATTTGGACTCCGTTTGATATTCTTTTTCTTCGAAATACCGAAATAGGCAAAAAACAGCAATACGGGTTGGGCATCCAGTTAGTAGGTTAGTCCCAAAAATGATATAAATGTGTAAAATAAAGCTCATAAACATCCAAAAGAGGTAATATAGTAGCATGGAACAATAAAAAGTTATAGATACGTTGGAGACGTATTAGAAGACCCCTGCAGCAGAAGGATCTGCAACCAGTCGCAAACAGGTCATCATCTTCGACCACGGTACAATTACCGCCACGCTGCTTCATCCTTTCTTGACACCAACGCTGAGAGGGCATGGACATCAATCCAACACACCTGCAACAGCCGTCGCCATCTTTGGCTTTGAGTACCGTGAAAAGTGTCCCTTCCGAAAGAAAGAGAACTCGAGTCATCCGACCGGTCCAGCAGTGCGGCCGGGCCATCCGCCCGGGCAAAGCAAGATCTCCCACCAGCATCAGCGCAGAGGAAGAAGAAGAACATCAGCAGCAAATCATACCAACAACGAAGAAGAAAGGTCTTCGTCTCGCTGCATCCATCGCCCATCTGAAGACCCAAACGGCCAGTGCCGATGGACCTCCAGCCACCATAGCCCGCGACCTCGACGAGATCCGGGGATACCCAACCCCGCTGGCTCCTAGACGCAGGCAAAAGCCTCGCCTGACCGCGAACGGAGCCCGAAGAAACTTATTCCGACGCGACACCACCGCAACGGCCTCGGTAGCGTCTCCCTCAACCCTAAGCCTACCACACACCCACCTAGCGAACAGACCCGAGGTTCCCCCTCCCTCGCGCCACCGGAGCGGCTGACGGAGAGAGAGGGAACCGACGGCGTCACCGACGGCGCGCAAGGGAAACCTGGTCACCTCCTTGATCGCCTCGTGCGATCCTATAATCGTGGGATTTCGTTTGGCGAGCGGAAGGGAAACTGTCAAACTGACGAGCATGCATCTGGAACGTCACTCTTGTAATTAAACTTTTATCTTCTATGAAAATATAGTACGCCACTGGCGTACTCTTGAAAAAAAAGAGGTCATCCACTGGATCAGGCTTGGCCACATTTCCCTTTTGTGTTCCTCCTTTCTTCTTCCTCAATAACAACTTACCAGTACACTGATATGTATGAACTAGTGAATGTGTCCTTGAGTGACTAGATCGAGTTGGTACCTAACAATTTTGGACTGCTGGATTTCTAACGGTAATAATTCGCTTGTTCTTGCCTTGTCTCACCCAATCGGTTCTACCATGAGCGCTGCTACGTGGCAGCACCATCAGCGTTTAGGCAATTATTTTTTATTCAAAAGCTGAAGCTAGCGCAGTTGGGAAGAAATATCGGCTGCAAATTGTGCATACGGTGTCGTCCGTTCTACCATAACCACGGCCGGCGCCTACCATGTCGCGTCGCGTCCCATCACTCTAGCCCACAAGTCTTGCCGTCGTACATGACCCATCTCTCCGACAACAGGGAAGACATGTGTTTCTTCTTCCGGCGCCGATTCATCAGCACAGGTCAGGGAAGGCACGTGTTTCTTATTCCGGTTTAGAAAAATGCAGCCGCCCACCATCTAGTAAATGCGAACTGTAACTGGCCAGTGGCCACCCTCATTGTATGGCTGATTTCATTGCGTTCACGCTCTTCAGCCACGGTTCGGCCCTGGCACTCTTCAACTCTCTCTACTTCTGGTCCCATCATTCAAGAGACCAGCATGAATGCATACGTGACAATGTTAAAATAACAAGGACGCAGAACAACGTGTTCGTTGAGCGTTGCATGCATCTGCACACCGGCCTGCCTCCACCGACACACCGTCGCACTATTTGCACTACTACGATTCACTGCGATTGGGCCAAAATGACATAGATAACATAGGTATGCCTTTTTTGCTTGAAAAGAAGAGGCATCTACGTCAAATGATGTACACAACCATTTCGTTAAACAAAGTACATAGTTCAATACAAATTCGCAAGCAAAGCCTAAAGAAAAGGAATAAACTGCCACAACTGATTAAAATAGGGCAGCATGACTAGACACTTATGCTATTGTTGGCTGAGTAACGACTAGATAAAAATAGGGCAGCTGGTTGTATGTATGCTCTGCTGCCGTCTTCTAGCGGTTGTACCCATAGGCTATATACTCCTTGATTTTCGCATGGCTAAGTAAAGACCACGTACGGATCCATCCAGACGACGGGAAGACCTGCAATTTTTTTTGATGATGTGTCTCTTAATATGATGTCATTTCGACAATTTCATATAGTCCAAAATAATGCACACACTCCGACTTGAATATGTGTCATTGTCTTAGGCTCTATCCTGTTTAACCATGTCCCAATAAACTGGAAATGCAATTAGGAGGACAAATATTAAACGACACATGTATTGTATGTCACAATTACTTGGCTTGTGGACATTCGAGGAGAAGATGTTGGATTGATTCGTCCTATCATAAAAATAGCACCATTTAATATCCTCCCATCTACGCTTTGTCAAGTTGTCCTTAGTTCTTGTGCATAAACCACATAAAGACCTTTATTTTAAAGGCACCTTAATTTTTTGAATATGAGGCGACTTTGGGATAGGACCAATGTGTATCAAATCTACATACATAGATTTAACTGAGAATACTCATGACATCGATAGTTTCCAATGTAGAGTATCTGACGCATCAGAAAGGATAACCTCCATACACCTATGCACGAGATGTAGCCATCTATCCCATCGTTCCCCCACCAGTACTGGCCCGAATACTTAAGGGAACATAACCTAGTATTGTACTAACAGAAGCGCCTTTACATAGGTATGGCGTGTGAACGGATATCCTTAGGACATCTTCAGCCGATCCTTGCAAATTTATTTATTTTCAGAATCCTCCTCAAGCTTAACTCCTTAAATTTTTGGAGGAGATGAAAAACATGAACCTAACCGAACTCTTAAATTTAACTCCTCAAACAAACAAGACTCCACATGGAAGTCTCTCTCCCTCTTCGTCTTCCTTCTTCTTTCTTCTTCTTTTCACGCGGCGAACGACAACTTTTCGGCACTTGATGATTCCCATGAGCTAACTACTACCTAGGATAGATGCTTCACAAAAGTACTTTGACATGGGGTCACCTTGCGTGATGTAAGCATGCAACAAAGTAATCAAAATTCGTCCTCCACGGTCAGTGGCTTGATGCTTCTTTGTACGAATGAGTTCTTCCTCTCACCCTTCTACTAGTGGCGCAATGACATGGACCGGAATGCAAGGATTCGCCGAAATCGGCGATGGTGAATGGCGACCGCTTTTTATGTAAGTTTTCTTCATGTATGTGAACTTTTCCTCTGTGTAGATGTTCCTCCTCGCGTGCTGCAGCTTGGCCAAGGAAGACGGTAGGTGCGCCGCCGGTCTAATGAAGGAAAAAGGATCGTTGGATTCTCGCTAGAATTTGGCGGCCTAGAGGTTGGCGGAGTTGCGGGGTGTTGGCCTGCGTGTGGGTTGGTCACCTGAGGCAAGGAACGCTGCGGGGGTGGCGCTGTTGTACAAGTGGCCGAGCAAAGGATATTTGAGGAGTTGGTTTGGCTGCTCAAATTTGAAAGAGTTGATACATTTCTCCTTCAATATACGAGGATATAAAAGAATTGGGAGTTCGGCTAGGTGTGGATTAACTCGATCCTCGGAAAACAACCTGAGGCGACTAGGGTTAGGACAGGTGGTTGTCGGTTGCCATGGGGTGAACTGCCTCCTCGGCGGCGGGCGGTCACCCTGTGCGTTCGGTTTATTCGGTTTACATGGTTCGATTTATACGGTTTTTCAGTTTGTACGGTATTGATACTTCGGTAAATATTGTATAAAATTAAAATACGGTTCGGTTTCGGTATATACCAAATTATTTCGGTATGGTTTCGGTATATACCATAAAAACCAAAGTTGACGCGAATTTGGAAATGACGTAATAATAATTAGCAAATTTATGACTCAAAACACATACTATTCTACACAAATAGTATATGACTATATATATAAGTATATATGCATGCATTGATTCATCTGTTGATGGTTATGGACGTGCTTAGCATTTTAAAAATAGAAAAATGACTATGTTACAAGAAAACATTACGTGCTTAGTAGTGCATTTGACTCATGTACAAGAAAAATGACAACTTGTATGGTTGTTCATCTCAAGAAATATAAATTTATTTTTTTACTTCGGTTTATTCGGTTAACCATTCGGTTTTTCGGTATATACCATAAAAACCAAGTTCAAATCGGTATGAAAAGTTCATACCATACCGAAACCAGAAACCATAAAAACCATAAAATTGGTTCGGTTTGGTTTATTTTCCGTATGGTTTTTTGGTTCGGTTTTTAAATGCACAGAGTGAGCGGGCGGCACCAGTAGGCAGCCGGAGGTTGATGCGGAGGACCTGATTGTAGTTTTAATCTGTGATTTGGGGGACCTCTTTGCACATGTCAGAGACCTATTTCTGATATAGAAATTTTATTTATATTTTTTTATAGCTGGCATGTGGGCCCATCTATCGTAACGTCCAAGTTAATGGTCCAACCTAACAGAGTTGACTTTTCCACCACGCAAGCCCTGCGGGTTGGCCATTCCGTTATTCGCAATTACCTTCGGCCCAAACGGTAACTAGTGCAATGTGTTAGGTCTTTGTGAAAAATTACCACAAAATGATACTCCCTGCGTCCCATAATGTATGACTTTTTTGTGTCAAAAAATATAGTACATTATGAGATTATGGGACAAATGATGTAGTTTTTTGTTAGGGCATCTCCAGCGGTAACTCGTAAAAATCTTTCCGCATTCGTCCGCGGACGGGGGGCCAGTTCGCAGACACGGATGTGGGAGGACGCCATCTGTCCGCAGCTCGGAGGGCCACCCGGCCGGCTTATATGCCGGAGAACTGCTCTTCGAAAGCCATCGGAAGAGTGTCGAAAATGATGAAGGAGGAGGTGGGCAGCGGTTCTTGCCCGGTGTCTAGCCTCGTTTAAATAAAGGACGGACGGGAGGAGCTCAGACATCATTGCGTTTAATGCCGACCCGCTTATGAACGGACGTGTGGTCGTAGTAGGTTTCTCGGCATCCATACGGGTTTAATAAAGGCATATGAATGCAGCGAGGAGATGTGTTTAGCTGGGCGTGCAATGGGCGACGCCCTCGGCCGACACGCCGTTTTAATGGTGGAGGCAGTGAGAGGTTGTGGTCGCCCTGAGGCGCCTTCAATGTGGAGCGGCGCGCTCTATAGCCACATGAATGCGGGCAGCTGGCGTCGGGTGAGAAGCGTGCGAGGGAGGGGGGTTAATGGGTCAGCGCGGTCAGAAGCGGGCTTGGGATTGGTCCGGACTCCCGCAAACCTACCCACTTTTGTATCCGGCTTGCAATAGAAAACTTGTTCGGACCACGCCACGAACTGATACAGGTTGGCGTTGGATGGCTTTTACGGTCCAGACAGCGTGATATAGACGATTCGGTTGCGGAAGGTTTGAGGATCGCGTTAGAGATGCCCTTAGCCTTAGGTCCCATAAAAGTGATCGTTTTTGGGAACACACGTGCTCAAGTGTGATAGATTATCTCCATGTGCAAACGAGGATGCTTGTACCCAGAAATCACCATTTCTTAATCTTCTACACATTTCCACGCCTATAAAATGCTCTCGGCCACCAGCCAACCTCGCACACTCGCACCACCTCCATCTACACTACTCAGAATGGAAACCACTACCACCGTCGCAAAGTGTTTTTTACCGGAGCCGGGAGCTACCGGTGATCTTGCCACCAATGAGATGCTGCCACATCTAAAGTTGTGGGACCATGTGTATGTGTATATGAAAATATTCATAGCAAAATATCTCTTGTATTTCTGATTTAAGTCTAATCAATGTCAGAATGATGCAGTACCTTTTAACATGAACCGTACGCATGCATGCATGCAGAATCTCTCCTCTCTTTCACACACAAATTCATCCATTTTATCTTTGTTTAAAATTTTAGATGTACAATACCTCTCACACTAATTTTCTATAATTGAAATATTTTATATATTCAAATTCCTGAACATGTGATCTGTAGAACAAGACCAATTTTGAATATATTTAAACTAGTTTAAGTTTTTCTATTTCAATCATATCAAAATTTAAATTTCACTTATTTCAAATTTACTTATTCGAAATAATTTGAATCGATTTTGAAACTAGTGAAAATTGAAATAAGTGAAATCAGTTTTCTGAAACTAGTTTGTTCAAACATGTCAAACTGATAATTTCAAAACATTTTGGTAACGAACGAAATAAGTATAATGGAATGAGTGAAGTCATTTCTTTTGAAATGAATGAAATCAATTTTATATTGAAATGATTGAAACCACTTTTCTAAATATAGTTTTCTTTGTGAGTTTCATATCCCAGTTTATGAAACTGTTTCTTCAAATGGAGTAACTGTGATGTGTTTTTCTGAAACTAATGAAATCTATCTTTTGTAATGAGTGTAATCAGTTTTTGAAATAAATTGAAATATAGTATTTCAATTGAGCGAATGTAATGTGTTTTCTGAAATGAGTGCCATTCCCCCCACCGCTAGCCCCACTGCACGTCACCATGCCCATGCTAGTCCTCCTGGTCGTCTCATCCATTCTACTGCTGCGAGCCAGAAAACCTCCCGCGCACCGCCTCCCACCGTCCCCGTGGGGTCTCCCGATCGTCGGTCACCTCCACCAGCTCGGCGCGCTCCCGCACCGCGCCCTGCACGCGCTCGCCGCGGCGCACGGGCCCGTCATGCTGCTTCGCCTCGGCCGCGTGCCCACCCTAGTCGTCTCGTCCGCGGACGCGGCGCGCGAGGTGCTGCAGCTGCAGGACCACGCCTTCGCCCACCGGCCCTCGCTCGCCATCCCGCGGCGGCTCCTCTACGGCTGCACGGACATCGCCTTCGCTCCCCACGGCGCCTACTGGCGAGGCGTGCGCAAGATCGCGATTTTTTTTCAAAACTATGACGTATTTTGTAGCAATTTCGGAAACTATAGCACAAAATGAAAAAAATGCAAAATTATGACCCTGTCGGCCACGTGGAGGCCGAAAAGGTAGTATTCGGCCAACTGTTGGCCGAAGTAGTGTTTTCGGCCGTGCCATGGCCGAAAAGTGCTTGAGCTGGCCGAAATGGCTGTTTTTGGTCTACACTAGGCCGAGAAGAACAGCAGCGACATAGGAGGAAGAAGCCACCGCTCGGACTTATCCAGCCTTTTCGGCCTACGGGTGACCGAAGTACACTTCGGCCTGGGCTGGGCCGAAAAGGGCCCATTTCGGCCACCAGCTGGCCGAAGCTACTATTTTCGGCCGGGCCACCACCGACAGCAACTCTTCGGCCCACCACAGCCCGTTTTCGGTCAACCGCGGGCCGACATCCTCTTTTTGGGCGAAGGCTGACCGAAAAGTCCCTTTTCGGCCCAAGCGAGGCCGACAGGGTCATAGTTTTGCATTTTTTTCATTCTGTGATATAGTTTCCGAATTTGCTTAAAAAAAGGTGATAGTTTTAAAAAAAATCCAAGATCGCCGTGCTCCACCTGCTGAGCCCCGCCAGGGTGCGCGCCTACCGCGGCGTGCGCGAGGAGGAGGTGGCCGAGCTTGTCCGGAAGGTGGAGCGGCAGGCACACGCAGGCGGCGGCGTGGTGCGGCTGAGCGAGCTCCTGAGCGGCTTCGCCAAGGACGTGAACGGGCGGATCGTGCTCGGGGTGCGCGCCTCGGGCGGGGCCGGGTGGCGCGCCAAGGTGGACGCGCTGCTCGAGGAGGCCAACGCGCTGCTCGGGGAGTTCCACGTCGGCGACTACTTCCCGTGGCTGGCGTGGGTGGCCGCCGTGGACGGGACGGATGCCAAGGTGAGCAGGGCGTTCGAGAGGATCGATCGCATCCTCGAGGAGATCGTCGTGGCCGCGAGCGCTGGCACGGGGGGACGCCACGTCGAGGCGTTCGTGCATGTGCTGCTATAACTGCAGAGTGATTTGAGCGGGGCCGGGTGGCGCTTGACCAGGGACAACGTCAAGGCTCTACTCGAGGTACGTAAGAGCATCTATAACCACGAATAGCTAATCTGAGCACCTATACGGCCGCAGACGCGTCCTGACATCGCCGAAGCTTTCAACCCTCGCCGTAACATAATTCTCAAATTTATGCACAACGATCATACAAGACAAATTCAATGATATAAAGTTAGTATAGGCCAAAATAAAATTCATAGATCAATTTAAAAAATCTCTTGCATTGTAGTAGGGTTATCAACGTATATGAACCAGACGAACTTGACACACGATTAACAATCATCAGTTGATAAAATGTAATCTGGTGTCAAGCTACCTCGTTCACACACCAATTAAGATTGATGGACCTAATGCAACAAGAGAGAAGCTTACCGACGTCTGCGGATGCGTCTATTTAAGCCGTCCGGCGCACGCCTCAAAGAACGAGGTGGGTCTAAACCGATAGTATTTTCGGATGATTTGTGTGGGTCCGGCTTGACAGAGCCTACATGGCGGGCGTCCGGGCGTGCTTGGTTGGGGGTTTAGTTCCACCTCGCCAAGCGAGGAGCCACGGATACAAAGGGTGGGATAACCGCAACAAGCATGGAGTTGCACAAACACATATTGCAACAAAATATATGTTGCAAAACCAGTTGATTCGTTTGCACGCTGTGTGCTGTATGATCAAAATTGGATCGGACGGCCGCAAGGAGGCCGACGTGCCCGAGTCATCAGTCGGTTGAGCGGAACGGTTTTCATGAAGTAAAATTGATAGCTATTGGCTAAGGATCAAGCATTGACCAGGCTCGTGAAATCTCAGTCCCATGCATGTGCGCCAGACGTACCGCTCGGTCGTTGCAGTGGGCCTGTGGAACTTGTTGATGTGTCATAATTTGGAAATCGCCGAGCTATAATAATGAGTACTTAATTTTTGTAATCAACGTCATCCGTACATTTCCTTCTCCTCCAAGAGCATATGTACGACTGACGCTCATCGTGTATCTGTATGGTCCCTTTTGTCCTATCTTCATGTTTCCAACGGAGAAGATTTTGCAAATTTTGCTTGCTCAACGTTTTCCGTCGGCGCACCGGCCGAACGCTCGGCCGGTCGCGTGCGCGACTAGTACAACTCCGCTTGAATAAAAACAGTGCCTGGGTGTCCACGTGACCACGATAGCCTAGCTCACCTGGCCCACAATCGCTCGTTCCTCTCGTCCTTATCCGGCGCAGACGCTTCTCGTCCACTCATTCACCCCGTTACTCATCTCCTACCTCCAGCGAACAGCCAAATCAAGTCGCCGGAGAAATCACCATGACCGCCCACAACCAGGGGCGCGCTCGTTGCCTTGTCCGCCGGCAACTGGATGCATGCCCTCTCCATGGCAACCACAGCCAGGGCTTCATTAGTTCACCATGACCAAGCTGCAATCGGCCATGGCGGCGACGAGTTTGTCCTGGAGCCGGAGGGTTGCTGTTT
The DNA here is from genome assembly GCF_002162155.2 of Triticum dicoccoides. Classification (NCBI taxonomy): domain Eukaryota; kingdom Viridiplantae; phylum Streptophyta; class Magnoliopsida; order Poales; family Poaceae; genus Triticum; species Triticum dicoccoides. The sequence continues at coordinate 464,413,047 of NC_041389.1, read as the reverse complement.
TTTGTTTGCTAGATCCACTCATTTTCTTTGGTACAACTCTTTTCTTTTTTGCTGCCATCCTCATTTGATTTGATGAACTTTTTTCATCTTTGCTGGAAGCGGTGTCCCGATTTGCTGGAACCAGCTAGTGGATGTGCTTCAAGGTTCACACCTCATCGGAGGAAGCTGCATCCAGTGGCGAGGAGGGCTGCATCCAATGTCGGTCAAACGCCGGGAGTTGCAACCATGTAAGCTGGAGCTACAACCGGTGACCAGGGGAGCTGCAAGAAGGGGGTGGCCGTTTTTGCTGATGTTTTTTTTACAGAACCAAAATTTTGTTTTTGCTGGAACCGATGTATTGCTTTGCTGAAACAGATGTAATTTTTTGCTTCATTGGCTGTAGAGCTCTCAAATGTTTCATGTCGTTTTTGCTGGAACCTAAGTTTTGGTTTGCTGGAAGCGTTATTTGATTTTGCTTCAATCGACCACTGGAATTCTGTAGGTACGATGCATGTCGATGGAGGCCAGCAGAGACGGCTACGCCTGCGGCAAGCTCGACGGCGAGGACGGAGGGGGGTGGTGCACCAGATGCTGCAACCGCGGGGGCGGGGAGCTTCAACCGCTGCCGACGGAGGCTCCGTGTCAGCCATGGCCAAGTTTGGCGGGGGATCTGACCACGACGGAAGCTGCAAACGAGTGAGATGGTTGGGAGGAGCTGACACGCGGCGAAGGAGGCAACCGACGGCGAGGGCAGCAACCGGTGGCGAGGGCAGTGACCGGCGTCGGGGGTGGCCAAGCCGGGTGGTGCTTCGGGTTCGGGGGCCTCGCTCATCCATGGCGGCTAGATGCGTACGCAGAGGAAGGAAGAAGAAGCTGCACGATTTGTTTATTTTTTTATGCCCGGATCCAACGGTCGCACGGCTCAAATCCAACGATCTGGGCTAGACCGGCGGAATGTTTCGACCGGCGCGCCGGTGCGTAGCGCTGCCCTTATTGATTTCTGAGGCCGACCTTCCCTTGTGTACAACTATAACTTGGTGCTGGTCTTTTTTAACTTTCTACTCTCTCCGTTCCTAAATATTTGTCTTTCTAGACATTACAAATGGACTATCACATACGAATGTATGTAGACATATTTTAGAGTGTAGATTCACTCATTCTGCTCCGTATGTAGTCATTTGTTAAAATATCTAGAAAGACAAATATTTAGAAACGGAGGAAGCATGAATTATTTGTGAGATGTTCTCCGGTTGTCCCTGTTTTGGAAAAGAGAAGAAATTATACTCTCCCAACATTACTTTGCACCATTATGAATCTAGCTTGACACCATAACTGAGTACGTGGTCTGTGATACCACATTGTTTTTAATAATTTTGACAGGACCTATTCGGAGCAGGGACAGACTCGACCATAATCGTTCTGGAATGGGTCATGGCCGAACTACTCCGCAAGCTACAACAAGAGATCAGGCGGCACTGCACGAAGAGTCACTCCCTTGTCATCACCGAGCAGGACCTCCCGGCAATGGAGCACCTTAGGGCCGTCATCAAGGAGACGATGCGGCTGCACCCGCCGGGGCCTCTCCTTGTCCCTCGCGAGTCCATGCAGCACACAAAGGTTCACTTTTACGATGTCCCGCGTGGGACAAGAATCATTGTGAATGCATGGGCCGTCGGCAGGGACCCGACGGTGTGGGATAACGCCGACGAGTTTCGACCAGAGCGGTTTGTCGACAGCGAGGTGGACTTCCGTGGGCGGCATTCTCAGCTCATACCATTTGGCGCAAGGAGGAGGATGTGCCCTGGGATCGGGTTCACGACATCCGTCGTGGAGCTGGCACTAGCGAACCTGGTGGGACAATTCAACTGGACAATTCCTACGTTGGAGAATAAGGCGTCGGCGGTGGTGGACATGGAGGAGGCCCCTGGGATCACGTCACGGAAGAAGGTGCCACTGTGTGCCGTAGCGGCACGGCCGGCGTAGTTGCATGGGTATTGTTTAGCAATAAAATTGGGCTATAGTACGTGTTGTCGGGTTTTGTTCTAAGGGATGTACTGTCAGCAAGATTTTAAATTTCGAAAGCAAAACAATTTTGGACCATTCGCATATTTCAAAAAATATTTCAGCTTTTGAGTTTGAAATTTCTTTTAATTAAAATGAATTTTAACCTAATAAAATTTGTGACAAAATTTATTTGAACCTGACTTGGAATTCTAAGGTTAAAAATATTTTGGACCCCACTGAAATATGTGAAATTTCCCTTAAATTATGTTGAAAATTTAACACCGTCGTAGGTGTAATTTGCTGAAACAACGTTTATTGTGCTGGTCACGTTGGATGCTAGTGTGATGACTAGTGACTATCATTGGGGATTGTTGACAATCATTTCAATCACGACCTTTCGGAAGCCGTTAGCAGCTGTCATCGGCATAGCATCCTCACATGCAAACTTAGTTGCAAATGGATTGGTTGGCAGTCATCTTATCACCGGGATTTTCTCTTAAAGCATCTCTAACAGAAGCTCAAGCCCAGAAGGGGCTTAAATTCTCAAAAGACAACTGAATTCGCATTTATTTTAGTTGCTCAAATAATTGAGAAGAAGCCTCCGCCGACTCTCAATTTTGGGCGGCCAAAAGCATCCACGCCGCACTGAGGGTGTTGCCTCCGGCGGCCACCACGCACTCATGCCGACACCCCGTAGCCCCCGCCGACCTCACGCCCTACTTCAATTCGCTCAGCCGTCTCCGGAATCGATGCATCTAGCCTCTGCCGCAGTGGCGAACTCGTCAACAAGAAGGGCCGCTGCGAAGCCATGCCCCCCGACCGCCCACGCAGACTCCGGAGCTCCGTACAACATGTCCTCGTCCCCTTGGTGCTCACCTCACAACGCTCCTCCTATCAACATGTCCTCGTCCTCTTGGCGCTCACCCTACGACGCTCTTCGGCACTCGGCCCGGCTTAGCCATCGGCCAACAATTTGTCGGCTCACCATTGCTGATGTTAAGATGCGACGTTGCTGGTGCAACGGTTATTGCCTGAAGTGCATCAGCATTGGCATATGCGGGTTCTATTTCCACTTCTCGCAGAATAGTAGAGCAACTCCTATTTAGCGCTGCAGGCGTCCGTTAGAGTGCAATTTGCAAACGGACGCCGGCAGCTGCCGCAGCTGGGCTCGGCCTGTTTTGCTTTTTTTTTTTCTTCTGTTTTTAGAGAAACATCAAAAAATTGCAAGAACGAGGGATCAAACCCAGAACCACATCGACGCATCTAGCCTCTGCCGTAGCGACGAACTCGTCAACAAGAAGGGCCGCTGCGAAGCCATGCCCCCCGACCGCCCATGCAGACTCTGGAGCTCCGTACAACATGTCCTCGTCCCCTTGGTGCTCACCTCACAACGCTCCTCCTATCAGCATGTCCTCGTCCTCTTGGCGCTCGCCCTACGACGTTCTTCGGCACTCGGCCCGGCTTAGCCATCGGCCAACAATTTGTCGGCTCACCATTGCTGATGTTAAGATGCGACGTTTACTGGTGCAGCGGTTATTGCCTGAAGTGCATCAGGATTGGCATATGCGGGTTCTATTTTCACTTCTCGCAGAATAGTAGGGCAATTCCTATTTAGCGCTGCAGGCACCTGTTACACTGCAATTTGCAAACGGGCGCCTGCAGCTGCCACAGCTGGGCTCGGCCCGTTTTGCTTTTTTCCACCAGGCCATGACCGCTTCTATGAATATTTACTTCAGTCACTTTATTTATTGACGACGTTAGTTCGGTTTTTCTTTTTCTTTTTGTTTTTTCCTCATCCTTTTTCAAATTCTGTGAACTTTTTTCAAAATCAATCAATTCCTTCTCAATTTTGGTGAACTTTTTTTTACATCCGATGAACTTTTTTCAAAATTGATAATTTTTTCAAATCCAATGAAATTTTTTCAGATTCGGTGAACATTTTTCAAAATCGATGAACTATTTTCAAAATCAATGAACTTCTTTCAAATCTGATGTACTTTTTTTTGAAATCCGATGAACTTTTTTCAAATCCAATGAACTTTTTTCAGATTCGGCGAACTTTTTTCGAAATTGATGAACTTTTTTCGAAATCAATGAACCTTTTTTCAAATCCAATGAAATTTTTTCAAATTTGATGAACTTTTTTAATATTACACGAACTTTTTTTATATTTGATGATTTTTAAAATTGCACGAGCTTTTTTCATATTTGATGATTTTTTTTAAATTGCACGAACTTTTTATAAAAACATGAATTGTTCTTCAAAATCCATGAACATAATTCACAAACATTCTCATATTATGAAAGTTATGCTTTCGTTTTCATAATAGTATATGTTACTCGCAAAAGGAAAAGGGTGAATATATTAACTAAACTAAGTTCAAATAACTCTACTTACAGATATTCGACAACTAACTGAGGGCGACCTAGTGGTTACCGGCTACATCTTCCATGGTCGTGTTCGCGGTTCGAAACCGGCTTCTCCCGTATATAAGCGATTCGTCTTTTTTTTTCCTTTCTTTTGCGTTTCGCTGTGCTTCAGTGCAAGTTAATGGGCTGGCCCGCTACAGGCCCCTGCGAGCGTCAACTAGCTTAAGGGGCGCTGAGGGCGCCAAACAGGAGCTCCCGCCTTTTGATGTTTGTTTTGTTTCGACATTTTTGCTGGACCCGTTCGATGCTGGGCTGGCCCATTACTGCTTGCCTTCGAGCGCCAGCTAGCCTAAGCGGAGCTCAGGGCGCCGAAGAGAATCTCTCTGAAGGCATCAGCAAATCATGAGCCGGTCTAGCCAGTTGTGTAACCTGTGTACTGCTGTGCCATGTGGCTAAGAGCACGTACAAACAAAAAAAGGCAACAAGGGCCGCGGTTATGTCACGCTTTATGCAGAGATAGTAGTTTTTTTGGTCTACTGTGAGACAATAGCTCGGCTCGTCTATACGGAGTCAGTAGTAGGCCGGCCCAGTAGCTTGCTTCGCTTGTTTCTTTAGTTTTTTCTAATAACTCTGTAATGGGAAAATATTTCACTTAAACTTTTAAAACGCTTATCATGTGTTTAAAAAATGTTCATGGAGTATAAAAAACATGCGTGCAACCTTATAAAAAAGCATATATCATCTATACAAATAATTATATCATTTAGAAAAACAAATTGTGAACAAATGTTTCTACAATGCACAAAAATGTTAGTGTCAATTTGAAAACAATTATGTGACATTTAAAAAAATAGCCACATGTCCCAAAAATATTGTTATGGCATTTAAAGTAATCTTAATGTAATGTAAAGAAATTTTAATTAAATATAAAAATGTTTATACCATCTAATAAAATGTTAATGTGTATTTTAAAAATGTTTAACATTTGTTCAAGAAATGTTCAAACATTAATTTAAAGAAATGTTTTCTTGTATTTGACATGGACAACATTCATTGGAAAAAGTAGACATGGACTGAGAATAATAAAAAATAAATAAAAACACATAGAAGAAGGAGAAGAAACACATGGAAGCTTCTAAACTCGGACCAAACAGGTCCACAGGAGCTTCCTAAAACCGTTCCTAAGAACTATAGTATTGGGCAGGCCGAGTATCCTCGCCCTAGAGGAGAGACAATTGGTTCTCTCTATAGGGAGACATATAGCTCTACCGGGCAGCAAGCTCCCTTTGACGGGTGAATCTTATTTGGCGCTTCTATCGCCAAATATAGTGTATTTCATACGTGAGACACACACACCCCTTGATAAATGGCTGGCCCATCTAGCAAATCATACTTGTTGGGAGCTTCTCCCGATGTTGGGAAACTTCCGGTTTTGTTGAAGATTCAAGAAACTTCCACCCCATTTTTATTTTTTTCCCTTTCAAATGTTTTTATCTGGTTTTGATTGTTTTTATAGTTTTTTCATCCCTTTTCTTTTTTCTTTTTTTGTTTCTATTAAAAATATGAAGTTCTTTCAAATGCGTGAACTTTTGTTAGAATCTCAAACTTTTTTCAAATGCATCAACTATTGACAAAGGTAGAGTATTTTCTAAATTTTGTGAACATTTTTAGCAAACGATTTTCATATTTTTGGGTCATATTTCAATTTGTGAAAATGTGAATATTTTCTAAAATTCTCAAATAAAAATCAAATGCACGAAAAATAATCAAGTGAACCATTAGTTTTTTCAAATCCATGAACTCTTTTGTATCATAATCTTTTTTTGAGCATGCAAACTTTTTTGAAATTCATGAATTTTATTCTTATGTGCGATTATTTTTTGAATGTGGAATAATTTTAATTCCATAATTTGTTTTTCAATTCCATGAACATCTTTCAAATCCATATTTTTTTATTCAAAAACTATTTTGAATTTGTGAATATGTTTTAAATACACAAACATTTTTTTGTATTCATTATTTTTTCCCCAAATCCATGAACCATAAGAAATGATGCTATTATTTCTTAAGCTAGTAATAGAGGAATGGAAAAAGGCAGCTAAGCTGACTAGAGATAGCGAGCGAGCAGACCAAGGGTTTCAAGCCAACGTGACAAAAAAGATCTAGCCAAACGTGCAATTCCAATCTAAATCTATCTTTTGGCCTCGACTCCTTAAGCTTGCATGTGGGTGCTACCTGTGTGAAACTTTTTTTCTTTTGAGAAAAAACTGTGTGAAACTGGGCTTGAAGTGTCGATTAGGGGCTCTCCCTTTGACAACACCATCCAAAGTACCCCACTTGTTCATTGCGCCAAGCCACTTTGGCGACGCATATTTCTCTCCCGTATTGTTACCCTTCCGAGAACGACTACATCTTACTTATTACGAGACGGTAGATTGCCTAGCCACGATGGAAACCATTAGCAGTTGGACTAGTACTGGTACATTACCTTTACGAGTATTTGTTTGGTACTTTTCTATTTTGTTTTTGATTTATGTTTCTATTTTTGAGATATTCTAAATACATATATTTGAAAATAATAATTTACTTAAATTTTTAAACAATGTTATTCACGCATTTAAAAATGTTCATGCAGTGTAAATAAAATGTTCATTTAACTTTTAGAAAATTTTGATAGCATTCAAAGAATATGTTCATCACAATTAAGAAATATTCATGCATTTCAAAAATAATTTTACGATATTTAACTTTTTTTAATAAAATATACGCAAAATGCATGTGTAATTTTTTTTTAAAAAATAATAATTGTTTTCGAAAAATATGTTTGTGATTTATTTATAAAATGTTCCATACCATTCAAAATGTTCATATCATCTAAAAACTGCTCTGACAATTAAGTAAATGTTTTGGACGTTTTAAAAATTTGTTGCAGTATGTAAAATATTCAATGTGTGTTAAATAAGTATTCACCATTTAACATTTGTTCCAAAATGTTGAACGTGTATCTGAATTTTTTTGACATGTGTTAGAAAAATGTTCACCATGTACTAAAAAACGCTCAATGTATTTCCCGCAAAAAAAACGCTCAATGTATATCTGAAAAATGTTAAATTTGTATATGAAAAATCTTCAGCGTGCACTTAAATAAAAGGAGGCATGTATTTGAAAAATAAATAAATGAGGAAAAACGGAAAAAGGAAACCATTGAAATCGAATTGAAAAGCAGCACAAAACCAAAAGAAACCCTGAAGAAGAAGAAGAAAAACAAAAAAACTAAAGGAAACCTCTGAAAACCAATAGAAAAATACACAGACAGAAACGAAATTGAAAAACACCAGTACATAGAACGTTTCCTTCTTTTTTATTTGAGAACATAGAACGTTTCCTTCTTTTAGAGAAACTGCTTGAGGCGAGGCCATCTTCCGCAGTAGGCGAGATAAAGCGGACCTTTCGGCGCCTCCACCCAGTCCACGCACGACCGACCACACACACGGTCCACGCGCACCAAAGCAGAGCAGAGTGACAGCAGCAACACGCGACACGCTTCCGCTTTCCTCGTGACCGCGAAGCGGACAAAAGGCTGACGCTCGAGTTTGAGACCACCGTCGTGGCGACCGGGCCGCCGGTGGAAGGATCATTGAAGCCTTGACCGGAGACCGCCCGTTCATTTCCCCCGGCCGGCTGTCTTCTGAGCACACGGGCAGGCAGCGGCCACGAGCACGTACCAGATACGGCAGCACGCGCGTGCAGACTGCACAAGGGATGGGTCATGGGTGGACGGTGAGTTAATTTGCTACCAGGAAAGGGGCGGAAGCAGCGGGGCGCAGGCGTTGGCGCAAGGCTGCCTGCCGGCGCATGCAGACACCCCCCGATGCTGCCTGCCTGCCGCGCCGAGCGCCGACCCGCTGCACTCTGCTCGTCGGGGAGCGCGCGTACTCGCCCGGCGCGGGCACCGCATTCAACCAGCTATATCGATCTTTCGATGTCCTCGCAGGCACAGCTGGACGTGGCTGCGCAGTGCTACTGCGCGCAGCACCGACCGAGCTTAGTTTGTTGCTGTGTCCCGGTGCGTGTCAGAGCTAGGAGGAAGCCACGCACGGCGGCCGGCCGCGTTCACGCTTGTAGCGGAAACTGGCCACCGCCAGCCGCGCCGCGTGATGATGGTCGAGCCTTCGGTGCGCCTTCCGTCAGTTCCACGCCATCTCCACGGCCGCCCTGGTCGCTGGCGGTCGCTCGCTCACCCACTCCGATCGGCGCCCCCTTTTCCATTAGTTTTTCTTTGGGTCCGAATAACTGCCACACGTGTGGCGTCGACGGAAACCAGCCCGCACGCCTCGTGTGGCATGGACGGAAACCGGCCCGCACAACCACGTCCGCGCGCACAAAAGCACGGCCCGCACGTTCGTTGCGTGCCAACCCCGTCCGCACTGCCTCGTCCGGGCAAGCCGACCCGCTGCCCGCACGACCAAGCAGTTCACGGCCTCCGATCAATCCCCTCTCTCGTCTGCCGCCATCGTCCCCCACCTCTCGAACCCCGACCTCCGTCGCTGGCCTTCTCTGGTTGCCATGGCAATCAGAGCACATCCATAGGGCACTCCCACCTCAAAACCACACCCCAAC
>NC_041389.1:464362937-464403809 GCF_002162155.2 Triticum dicoccoides | reverse complement strand
CCCAAACTCCAACCCAGCCTTCCAGAGACGAAAATCTAAAAACCAGGTGAGAATCTCCCGATCTCGACCTTCTCATCCTTAAGGCTGAAAATATCCCGATCTTGTGTTGGATCTATGCTATAGGGGTAGAACACTACATGGTTTAGTGTAGTCGCAATTGCCAGGCAGAGTACACCAGATCTGCCATGTACTACGTTTGAAAATGACTTAACTTCCTAGCTTAATTGACGCAAGTAGTTGGGTATGAAAAATGGATGAGTAGGAATCACTAAAGAAGGACAATAGGGGCAAATGTTGGAATGAAGAGGGCTGAAAGATTTTAGTTGCCACTTGTGTATAACGACAGTTGCCACCTTTTCTTGTCGGTAGCTGCCACCTATTTTGACCCGTCGCTTGCCATCCATTTCTTCTATGTGCAAGCAGCAGAAGAATACAATTCTTGTGGATTGTTGATGCCTTCTTGTTCATGCAGAGATTGAGAACACATTGGAAAGAAGCGAGACACGGAAAGAATGAATCACGAAGATGGCGCTGATGCTTGGGGTTATCAAAGGCCAGAAACGCCCCCTTGGGATGCATCAGAGTACAGTCAGCTCATCTCTTTAGGGCCGTTGCTGCCACTACTTGAGCAGTATGCAGGCGTAGCTATGATGCGTGATAACAAAAGAAGAGAATAGTTGCCATCTTCGCAACGATGAAGATGACATTCTACTTATGTCGTGCATTGTCATTTTTTCGCAGGTTCTTATGACCAAAACACAATTAGGGGCCCCCCGTGGCAAGTTCACTCACAAGGCGCTAACACTGACAAATGTATGGGCAGCCAACTTCAACTAGCTTGTATGGATAATCAAGGTAATGCAAACCGAGAAAAGAGAACATACTGCAGTGGACATGAAAAATGAACATGCAAAAAAACTGTCAAAAGGACTCACGAGTTACCACGGGTGAAAATGCAGAGCCTTCATGCAGCGCATGGCATCAGGCAGCACCAATGTACCTGTCATCGACGTCATACACAGATGAGTCCATAAAAAAGGTGAAGTTGCGGATGATCAATTAGCAGAAGGAGCATAGTTGATAACTACAATTGCCAGGACTGGACAACTACAATTGCCGTGAATTAGAAAATACACTTGACATCTCTGCACAATTGTTGTTGCCATCCTGGACACCTGCAGTTGCCAGGGAAGAACAACTGTAGTTGCCATGCCAGTGCGACTACAGTTGCCATGCCATGGCAACTGCAGCTGCCATAAAGGAGCAACTACGGTTGCCACGCCGATGCAAATACAGTTGCCATGCCAGTAAAACTGCAGCTGCCACAGAAAGGGCAACTGCGGTTGCCGTGCTAACACAAAATGCATTTGCCATGAATTGACCAACCACTACTTTGCGTACAGGTTATTACGCTGGTGGTAACCCGGCAAACGTCTCGTGGCAAGCTTCAGAAACTGCAGGTGGAGCACGTCATTTTGGTGTCACAGACCACACAAGAAGGTCAAATGCAACACAACAAGGTAAGGAAAAAAACTGAACCACAAAAACAGCACTACATTTGTTATTTGAAGTTATTTGTAGGCAAAAACAATAGTTGCCATGTTTTGTTGAACAGTAGCTGCCATCACTGGACAGCTGTAGCTGCTGTACATGTCACGCGCAGAATCACGGCTTGCTGTTTGAAATGATGTCGTGCCAAATCACTCATAGATGGTGTAATCCGTTGCGATACACATGTTATTCAAACAAAAAACTTACTCTCGTACCTGTTTTTCCTATTACAGGGCCTACAACTACAGTTAACAGCGGCGCGTGGACATCTACTGCGGGGAGCTCTGAGCGCACGGAATTTCGAGTCACAGTCGAGAATGGCAATCATTCCAGCAATACCGACAAGCACCCCTTTGAACACAAGCACTGCCAACACTCAAGTGGATGGAACTGCCGCCGATACTGAAGTGAATGATGAAACTGACGACGAGGCAGAAGGGGATGAAGATGGCGGGCAATCAGAGATCATGGTACCTCAGCCACCGTACATGGACAGAGATTTGAATCGTTCGAAGAAGCAAAGGAATACTACCAGACATATGCAAAGTTCCATGGATTTGCGGTCAACACCGAGTACCATAGGAAAATTAAGAAAACTAATGAGTACAGCAGAGGTGAGATGAGGTGCCACAAGGCATGGAGGAACAAGAAGGGAAAAGGCGATGCGCCTGTCGTTCCGGAACGAAAAAGAGGAATCATTCTCAAGACGGGATGCCCTGTCCGGTGTAAGCTGAACGTAGATGGAACACAGTATGTGGTCACTGAATATTTTGACGAGCACAACCACAAACTCATAAAGAAGTTCGACCTGGTCAAATTTCTGACCGCCCACAGAGGATTCACCCCAGTCGAAAGGCAATTCGTAAAGCTGCTACATGATTGTAACGTCGGTCCATCAAGAATGGTCCAGATACTATCACTCATCCACAACAAAAAGGGGAAACTGAGTAGCATGCCGTACATACCGGCTGACTTCACAAACCTACAGGCCAAGTACCGTAGAGAGAGCAGGCTGGCTGACATAGAGGCTACAATTGCCTACTTCGATGAGAAAGCAAAAGAAGATCTAGATTTCTTCTACAGGATAAGGTTGGACGATGAGGACCGTGTCAGGAACATGTATTGGGTGGATGGTGCTGCAAGGAGAGCCTACAAACATTTCCGAGATTGCATTTCATTCGACGCGACATACCTCACCAATATGTACAAGATGCCATGCGCTCCGTTCATAGGCATAAATAACCACAATCAGTCGTTGCAGTTCGGCTGCGGGCTCGTTCGGAACGAAGACGCGGATGGGTACATCTGGTTGTTCAAGACCTTCTTGGAGTGTATGGATGGACTTGCGCCGATGAACATAATAACAGACCAGGATTTACAGCATGCGTGCAGGCATAGAGGAGGTCTTTCCGTTGGTAGTGCACAGGCACTGCAGGTGGCACATTATAAAGAAGGCTGAGGAGACGCTAGGACCGTTCTTTGCTAACCGTCCAGAGCTGCACAAGGCATTCGAGCTGTGCGTGGACCACAGCTTGACGGTCGAGGAGTTTGAAAGGAGCTAGATGGCCATGGTTGAAACACATGAAGTCCAAGACAACGAGACGCTTGCTAGCCTGTGGGAGAAGCGAATGTACTGGGTGCCCGCCTACTTCATACAATGCTTCTTCCCCTTTCTGCAGACTACGCAGCGCAGCGAGGGGTTCAATGCTGTTTTGAAGCGATACGTGAGTCCTGGCAACTCATTGCTACAGTTTGCCAAGCAATATACAGCTTTGCAACAAAAAATACTGGGATTTGAGCTACAGCAAGAAGCGAACACCGCACTGAAGCAGCCAAAATTGCTGACGTATTTACCGATGGAGAGGCAAATGAGCAAGATATACACAAACAAGATATCTAACAAGTAAGTCAGTTGCGTTACGGTCTTATTTGCGCAAAAGTACTAAGTCAGTAGGTTCCTAGTAGAGTGCAATGCAGTTGCCATGATATGCAGTTGCCATGTTTAATGAAATACTATTTGCCATGCTTACTCACCTGCAGTTGCCATGTTCAATGAAAATTCTGTTTACAATGCTTACTCGGATACATTTTCCATGTTCAAATGAAGTGCAGATGCCATGTTTAATGAACTGTACTTCCATTGGGGCATGTTGGTATGCAAAATGCCAATATGAAATGAAAAATGTTATATTGTCAACGCATATGCTGAAATGCAATTGCCATGTTTACTGAAATGCAACTGCCATGTTTGTTGAAAATGCAATTGCTATGTTTACTCAAATGTAGATGCCATGTTTTATGCACTGTGCTTCCATTGGGGGAAAATATTGGTGTGGAAATGACGATGGCCAGTTAAAAATGTAGTACAGTTGCCATGTTCAGTGTACTACAGTTGCCATGTCTGATGTACTGCAGTTGCCATGTCTGGTGTACTACAGTTGCCATGTTCAGTGTACTACAGTTGCCATGTCTGGTGTACTGCAGTTGCCATGTCTGGTATACTGCAGTTGCCATGTCTGGTATACTGCAGTTGCCATGTTCAGTGTACTATGTTTGCCATATTCAGTGTACTATGTTTGCCATGTTCAGTGTACTATGTTTGTCATATTCAAACAAAAATCTAGTTCTATTTCCATGACAGCGTAACGTCCTACAAAAAAAAGATCGCACGATAGATTAACATAAAACACACAAAACTTGTAGATTCCAGGAAGAAATAAAGCGTGCCAGCATGTTCATGGCTTTCCAGGTGGACGAACATACGTTCAAGGTGTGTTCTATTTTGGGCATGTCGGATTCAGAACCTGAAGACCCAGACAAAGGAAGGAACTACTTCGTGAAAACCTCGATCGAGCAAGGCGAATACTACTGCCAATGCTGCAGTTCGAACGGGACGGCATTGTGTGTTGTCACATACTAAAGGTAATGGACATGAACGCTGTGACACGGATGCCCCACCATTTCATAAGGCGGCGATGGACTTGGGACGCTGACGATGTGTTGGCGCCGCAGACAACACACACGGTTCTGGCTGTGCATGACGAGAGACCTGAGTCAACCATGGAAGCCGTGAGGCACGTTGTGCTCACAAAGAACTATGCTGAGCTAATTGATGAAGCATGCAAGAGTGATGAGACAGCGAGAGTCGCAGAAAAACACAGGAAGGCACTGAAAAGAGAGCTTGAGGAGATCAAGAAGAGGAAAGCTGAGGAAGCCTTACACCGGTTCCCCCGCACATCAAGTGTGCCTTCATCGACGGGGCCATCATCTGAAAACTCGGAGATAGGATCTGGAACAGCAAGCACACAAACCCAGGTCAGGAACCCACCCTGTTCCATCACAAAGGGGCGCCCCAGAGAGATAAGGTACAAGTCAGGATTGAAGATTCAAACAAAACACAAGAAAACGAAGAAAGGCGCGGGCAATCCATGAGCAGAAATTGTCGCAATGTGAAATGGTCCTTGTGGACATTTTCTTCTATACCCTAGACGATTTGGGAGAATAACTCTTGAGGAGCATCAGAAGTGGAAGGAAAATTCATTGAGTGGAGAAATGCAGTTGCCATGTTATGGGTACTTAATCTGCCATGTTATGTGTATTAAATCTGCCATATTATGTGTATTAAATCTGCCATGTTATGTGTACTAAATCTGCCATGCCATGCTATTTTATACTAAAATATGTGCCATGCTACTTTGTACTAAATATGCCATGCTAGATGTACTGGATCTGCCATTTTAGTTGTACTGGATCTGCCATGCCATGCTATTTTATACTAAAATATGTGCCATGCTACTTTGTACTAAATATGCCATGCTAGATGTACTGGATCTGCCATTTTAGTTGTACTGGATCTGCCAGGTTAGTTGTACTATATCTGCCATGTTAATTATGCTTGATCTGCCATGTTGTTTGAACTGTATCTGCCATGTTAGCTCTGCTGAAAATATACCATGGTATTTGAAATGACTCTGCGTGACATATATTTCCATGGCAAATACCACGCGGTTTAGAGAAACAATAGTGTGTTGTGGGCGATGTATGGGAAACAAGTTGGAAAAAGGCGTAACGTGCATAAACCATAGCCAAGGTTGTGGATGCATGATCAACCCTACCCCATGCTAGCCGGTGCACTTAGCGACGAAAAAGAAGAAGCAAAACCGACAAAATGAAAACCGACGATGACTTTCGCTACCCGTGTATGTTGAACTACATTTGCCATCTGTTTTAGAACATCATAGACGCAATCAAAACAGCAAACTGGAAGCTGTAAGCGATGAAACCGTTGTAACAATGATAAAACATAAAAACATATGTGCATTTACGCCTAAAAAAGGTTCACGTCCACACATATATTAGAGAAACTACTAAATTGTCGCTCACACACCACCACTACAAAGTAGCCTGCGCGGGGTTGCAGTCGTAACATAGCACACTGACATAGTTTTCAACGATAACAAAGAGATAAGTACCTTACATTCCTCAGCAACAGAATG
The DNA here is from genome assembly GCF_002162155.2 of Triticum dicoccoides. Classification (NCBI taxonomy): domain Eukaryota; kingdom Viridiplantae; phylum Streptophyta; class Magnoliopsida; order Poales; family Poaceae; genus Triticum; species Triticum dicoccoides. The sequence goes on along the minus strand of NC_041389.1, from coordinate 464,397,762 downwards.
TAAGGTATGCGTCCGGTGTGTAACACCACGTGATCACTTGTACTTCTTATTGATTTTCTTGATAGCTTCCTCCATGAACTCGCGTGCTCCGGACCGCTTGTTGAAATCTTCATTCATCAACCAGTTCCATGTGTGGATTTTCCGGAGCTCAACGACCGTTGCAGTTGAGATAGCGGGGACAACTCTGCCGTCCCACTTTGCAAAGTATTCCAGCGCATGAAAGCCACAGTCCGTACTGCACGAGAAAAAGACTCAGATGAACACGCGAAAAAGGACAGACGTATCAAAGATAGACTTCAATTCAGATGTGACAGCAAAAATAGGGGTTGGATTGATGTAAATGGCACATGAAGGAGGGGGTTGAGATATTACGTGTTCCCTTGCTTCACAGTCGCCACATACTCAATCGGGAAATGCCTGATCTGGACCTTTAAATGTTCATAGTGACGGTTTCATGTCTCTTTGAGGTTGTTGATGAAGAATTCGGCATGCGTAGTAAGGTCTGAATTAGCTTCCGAACGGATTGAATCAAGCACCTCAAAACGTTGGTTCTTCAGGTCAAGGTAGATGGCATAGTGGTGACCGCACTTGTCTTGCTGGTCATGTGGTGCAAGCTCCTGGAACATGGGGAACATTACCTGCATTTCAAAAGTGAATGAATGAGAAAGCAGATTACACAAAAAGAACAGCGGAGGGACAAAAAAATAGAATCACGTAGAATGTTTGGTTATCCGTGCATTTTGCAATCAAATTGCCACGTAGTTCGCACGGGATGCAAAAATCAAGATGACAGTGTGCACGGCAGCTGTTGCCACATGAAAACATCTGCCACATAATCACAAGTGCAGCAGATGGCAAAAACCACAACATTTGAAAAAAACAGTGCAGACAGGGGAGGGGAACTCACATATTTCTTCAGTGTTAGCTTGAATTCACCGTGTTGAGCGAAATTCTTCCTCAGGATTTTGTGGTGGAAGTCACCATCCCATATTTTGCATGTCACACTGTAATGCATGATGATCTTGTCGGCACACACATCGATGTGATTGTTGATGTAGTCGATCCCGCATGTAACTACATTTGTCGACATTTTACCGTTTGGCCGCACGGACTCGGCGAGATCACCTAGGTTGACTTACGTCGCTCCGCATTGGATGACTTTGGTTCTGTCCAAACATGAGCTGTATGAAAACGACATAACATGGAAGAATCATGCCTGCTAAGTAAAAAAATATATGAAAGAACTAGAACGTAAGCGCATCATGTACATAGAGTACGAAGAAGATGAATGTTAAGAAAGGAACAAAGCAAAATGAGAGATTATAGGGTGTGGTCATTACACTTTCAACTCCTTCATGTGCTTGCTGCTGGCCCTCGCATTTCCAAACCGCTTGATGATGTTGTACAGCTGGGTCTGTTCCTTAGTGGCCCTGAATTCGGGCTCGTAGTCTTTCGCGGGAGGTGGGTGAACTACCCTCTGCTGTCTCACAGAACCAGGGGTGGCACTTCTGATGGTATCCTCAGATGCCGTCTCTGCAGGCAAGTTGGAACTTGATTGCCCTTGCCCTCGCGAGGTCCTCCTCTGCAATGCTGCCTCCTCGATCTTGCGGTAAGCTTCGTCAAGTGACGGTGAAATTTCCTCAGGGGTGCCTGCAATAGCTCAAAAAATAAAAAGTGTGTTAGGACAAGGAGAAAGTCAGAAAACAGATGGGTTGTGAGGAAATAGGGTGTATGATGTGACATGTAGGTAGAAAAATAGTGGGGAAATTGACATGTGTGGTGCAACTACAGTGGCCACGTCATGGCAACTACAGTTGCCATGCCGTTGTGTTGAATTACCATCTAGGTGGATTGTGGTTGCCATGTCACATGAAATGCAGTTGCCATGCTGTGTCAACTCCACTTGCCATGTGATTGCCGTACAGAAAAAATGCAGAATGGTAACAAAAAAATGCAGATGACATGGTGTGGCAAATCCAGTTGCCATGTGGAATGCACTATATTTGCCATGTACCAGCAAATATAGTTGCCATGATGAATCAACTTCAGTTGCCACGTGTTTACCCGAATGTCAAAAATGCAGCATGGCAACCAAAAAAATGTAGGCCATGGTGCATCAAATCCACTTGCCATGCCATCACACGGCAGTTGCCATCACAAGTGAGAACACCCAATATGATTGGGACAAAATTCAAACCACAAAGATGTATCCAGGAAAATCATAAGGACATGACAAGTGTACCTTGCACAATTGGCTCCGCGAACTTGACAGGCTTCCTGCCCTCGACCATTGGCTGCGCCATCATTGCGGGCATGCCTCCTGGAAAAGCAAAGGCAACTGGCAAAGGATCGTGTACCACCGGTTGATCTTGACTGATGCCAAGGCTGAAGCTCGGTGGGGTAAATGACATTGGGTGCCTCTCATTCCTACTGGCCGGACCACGAATGATTTGCGGGGCAAAATCCAATGGTGAAAGATCGACAAACATATATGAATCGGCCGCTACAGAATGTTCGGGCTTATTTGCAGGGCGGGGCGTGTTGTCGGCGGTATCAGCAATAGCTTTCATGGTAATCTTCTTGTTTGGGCTGTAGGGGACACCGACATTGACTGGGAGCCTGGAAGTGCGCAGATTTATGCTGGGGATTTCAACTGCGGGTAAAGGCGCAGTCTGCCCCGGCCGTTCACCTGCGTCACTCGTGCCCGGCTTCACACCTGCATCAATTGTGCTCCGGTCTTGCGGTTTCTCCATCACATTGCTTCTGGCGGATGGCGGGAACAGTGTGGACGCAGGAACATACCCAGGCTCGTCTCTCCTGCTCCTAGATACAACCGGTGCGTTGGGTATGACTGTTGGTTGCTTACGGGGGCTGCGACGCCTAGGTGGAAGACCAGCACGCGCCACGGACACCTTAGCAGTATCTGCACCGACAGGGGCTGGAGCTGTTGTGCCAGGACTCTCACCTGTAGATGGCATATCCTTATGAACTGCCGCCTCAGCAGCTTCTGTCGTGGACACAGGTGTGCCACCACGCACGCGCTTGGAATCAGTGTCAGAAGAGCAGGAATCTTCCTTGCCTAGGTTCGTCTCGGGAGCGTCCACTTCAACACTTGCTGATGGGGTGGCATGGCTCACAGCAGCATCCTTCATTGCCAAAAGAGTTGGCAATATTTCAGCTGTCCTGGCAGATACCGACTTGTCACTCCCCGATGTACGGATGCCTGTTGTTCTAGCCTGGACATTCGCAGCCGGCGGAGATGGTCGGCCACTTGCATCAGAGTTGGTGGGAGCAGTCATCGGTGCAGCAGCAGTGTTGTCGCCGGGTGCCTCATGTACATCTGAGTTGCCCCCCATTGACAACTTTGAATGTAGGCGTTCGAACGGGTCCTTACTGCTATGCTTGGCCCCGCGCATATTGGTCTTCTTCACCCTGCAAAAAGAAAAAAATCACATGAGAAAGGTATGAAAAAATGAACAAAAAATATGTTTGCCATGGTAGAAATCTTAAAAGAATTGAAAAAACAATTGGAAAAGCTGGTAGTTGCCATGTAATGGGAACATGAGTTGCCATGTGTCATAGTTAGCAGTTGCCATCCAGCAGTAGTTGCCATGTTAGCAAACTTGAAGAATGATACAAGTGTATGTTCTGTCAGGAATACAATTTGAAACCTGTGTGTGGGATGAGCTCACAAAGCCAAAGGTAAAAGATGGCAGCTGCCATTAGCTAGAGTGCTAGTTGCCAGTTGGCCTAGATGCCAGTTGCCATGTAAAGACCAATATGAGTTGCCGTAAACTAAAAAAATGAAGGAAGAAATCAGTTGGAAAAACAACGGTTGCCGCGTGGAGGACGATGATAGAAGAACATGTGACAAGCTGAAACAGTAGCATTGGAAATTCAAGAAAAAATACCACTATGTAAATGAAAGCACATGGATAAACATACTTCTTGACTGGCTTCCTTAGGTCTGGCAACACGACAGGATCCCCGGTGTTGGTCGTCGTCGTACGAGGAGAATACCTGGTGGAAGGGGTGTCACCGACAATGGGGGCACCTTTGTTCAAGCGAGCAGAAACACGGGTTGGCGTTGGCGCCTGTTTCTTCATAGCTGCTCGTCCACCAGCAGTCGGCTCACTACACGTAACAGATGGAGGGAAAAAGGAAGGTGGCAACTATCAGACAACAAACCCATTGCCGCGCTTGACAAAAAACAAGTGCAAAGAAATGGATGAGATTGATCCAAGAAAATAGACACAGCAGAAAACTAAAATTGAAAGTCGAACCTCCTCCTAGCAGCTACGGGATCGGTCCTAGACCTCTTGCCATGCGAACCCTGCCCAACATCATCTGGAGCCCTCCCCCTCCTTGATGGCAACACCCCCTCGCCTCTCGCAGCCGTATGTTCTATCACTTTCTCTGGTGGGGGGGGGGCATATGTTGCATCCTTGCCCTTGTTGGCGCCTGTGCGAACTTTAGCATGTTCATCGTCATCCGTGTCCTGATGCACATTATCCATGTCATCGTCGTCATCCTTGCTGAGGCCAGCGTCTCCATCTACATCATCTTGTGTGTCACCGGGCTCTTGGGAACTGTTGTAGTCATACCGGCCACGGCAACCGGTTGGTCGATGTGTACGTTCTGGGACAAATGAAGTGAACTGCCTCGCAACCGCGTCGCTATCAGAGGCACTGAGGGACGTCCACCCCTCAACCAACTTCCCGAGCAAGCCGGTCATTCCGGATGCGAACTGCCCAATTAGATGCTCAACTGGTGCCCTCGCCTGTGCACAAAAACAAGAAGCATCAACAACAACCTGTATTGCAGTCGCATGCGCGACATCAACAACTAATCCACGGCAAACAATGGATGTCGATATTTTGATTACCTCAGAAGGGCAAGACGGAGCTGAGTGCACGTCCATCCACTTTCCAAATTTTTGAGGCCCCCCAAACACGCTGTAGTCTATAGCATGCTTGGCCATCAGCTATGAAAAACAAAAAGAAATTGTAAGCATGCCTTACAAACCACAGACAGTTGCGTCATGTCAAATTTGTAAGCATGCTGTGGGAAGAGATAAACAAGAACTAACCTGTAGTTTTCCATATGTGGTATCAGTTGCCCTGTCTGTGGCAAGCACAGCCTTGACAGCGTTGATGGTCCACGCAGAAACAACAAACTTGTGCGTAGGCGACGGGCCTCCTACCCCAGAGAAATCCACGGTGGACAGATCAAGACAGTCGACATACATGAGCTGATTTAAAACAGTTTTACAAAGAAAGAAATGTCAGTTGCCATCATGGGTACTGTGTAGTTGGGAAAAAGATCAGGATAATGTATGATCCAATGATAGTATGTATGTGCTAGTTGCCATCATAGTGTGTTGGCAGTTGCCATCATACTGTGATAGTAGTTGCCATGCTAATAATATGATGGCAGTTGCCACATTATCAGTATGACAGTTGCCATATTTTCAATATGGCAGTTGCCACATTGTCATTATGGCAGTTGCCATCTTGTTATGATCGGGTTGCCATGCATGAATAAAACTGTGTTATAAACAAGAGTTCACACAGAGATATGGTAAAATAAAATACCATTAAATGCAGTCGACAACCCTTCTGGTACATCTTGTTTTTGAAAGCATCATGGAGAAAGTCGGCAATAAACTTACACCAGTTCATGTTCTTCACATTTTTCAGATTCGCCTGCACCACACAAAATTTCAGGGCAAAAAGTTTGCCGCATCAGAAATCAAACGAAAAATAACAACGAAAACACTGGCAGTCATTAGCTTAACACGTGACATCGGAGCCATAAGATTGAAGGAAAATAAAGTAGAAAGGATGGAGCATTCACCAGGATGGGGAAACATTTGTTGCTTGGGCGAAGGGAAGTGGTCGGCGCGAAAACAGCTGAGATGAGGTACATGAGTAGCTTCATCTTGAAAACATCTCCATGCGTCGTCATGGCCTGCAGCGAATCTGCTAGTACACACGTGTTCGGCATGGACTCCAATCCAGGAAACAAACGGGTGAACATAGCTTCCTCGATCTCATTATTGACCTCGTACGGGACTTTGATATGTCCACGAGGCACGCCCAGAGTGCAGAACACGGATTCCTCGTTCAACGGGAGTCTTCCACATCCCGGAATCACGAACTCCCTGGAGGCAGGCTCGTAGATCTCACCAAGCCAGTCGCATATAGGGTTGACAAGGTTCGTGCACCGGACAGCCATCATAGACTGCATGCCCATGTCAGCAGCATCCCCCTTCTGATCATCGCTGAATTTGTCAGTCAACGCAGTCAGTCGTTCTTGGGAGGCTCTGTTGCGAATACGTTTCTTCTTCTGCAAAAAAAAGACACAAAAGTGATCAGCTATTGCCATGTTTTGCAATGTCATGAGAATTTAGTTCATGACAGACGACTACAAAAGATGTAGGTGCCAACCAATAACGAAAATCGAGAGGAGATGGGGCAGGTGTGTGGACAGTTACCTCGTCGCCCTCTTTTCTCCGTCCAGTTGCCCGGTTACGCTGTGGTGGATCCATGAAATCATCGTCATCATTTTGATGATCGCCACAAGCCATTCTGCTGATGTAGGAACAGACCAAATTGTTAAGGGGAAAAATGTAAATGCAAGAGGTAAGCATTTGCCACCTAACAGAAAATGTCAACTAGTGAATGCAAAAATATAGCATGAACACGCACGCGGCCCCCCTCCCCCCCATATGATTGTCGAGAACATAAACGTGACAAGTAAGCACGTTGGTTAATGCACTTGAAAACAAAATGTTGAAGTTGCCATGTTAGCCCAATGTAGTACAAAAAAAGCAATGAAACCACATCTGAATCGATAACCTGAAAAACAGGCACAGTGTGTTCACATATCACAAAAGCCAGTGTGGCAAAACGAAAAAATTGCGTCTGTAGTACAATGAAAATGCCACATTGTACTGACTATAACATGGCAACAGACATGATGTGGCAACAGACATGATATGGCATCTGGCACAATTGGTGCGCAAATGTGGTTGCCATATTATGCAGCCAATTTGCCACACTGTCATATCTGCATTGTGGCAACAGACATTTGTGTTCACATTCTATTTGCCACATTACTATACAATCCAAGTGGCAAACACGCACACTCGATGTGCACATTAGTTGCCGTCCAGTGCAGCTGGATGCCGAAACTGCATTGACTACCGATTGTGGCAACTATCAAAGTGTGGAAACTATAACAAATAATTCATAAAAAATTAGATCTCACAATGAAAAAGCATGTTTATGGTTACTATCATATAAATTCAGCAAAATTCAGTTTGCCACATGGAGGAGCGTGGGTGTGGCAACTATCATAGTCATTCAATAAAAATTAGTTGCCATATGTGAAAGCTTGAATGTGGCAACTATGACAGACATTTTCAGTAATTTCTTGCCGCAAAGGAAAACACGTTTGTGGCAACTATCACATTTGTTCAGGGAGTTTAGTTGCCACACAAAATTCGCCTCGTTCTGCCAAGTTCAGCCATTCTGCCAAGTTCAGCCATTCTGCCAAGTTCGCCTCGTTCTACAGTTTCAAAACCAAACTAACTAGATCTAGGTTTCAATGGCAACTACTTCGACTTCAAAATCACCCTCAAAATTCTCGCACAAACTGAATGCAAACACAAATTCGAACCAATGCGCATCAAAACAAACCGGGGGGCACCTCCCAAATCCATGCGCAAGACTAGTGCGTGCCTCGGAACAGGCATAACCGCACCGACGATGCCGCAGCCACGGCGGCGACAAAACTGCCCAGTGCCACAAAAAAACGGCTACCAGACAACTTCGGCGCCGGCGGGAACGCCGACGCACTGCCGAATCGCCAGAATCTCTATGAATCGATCTAGGAATCAAACAGGGAGGGAAAGGGGAAAAAATGCAGGAAGTGGTTACGAGAGATGAAGCTAGCATTACCTTCAACCCGCACGGGTTCCGGCGAAGCCGCTCCGCTCCTGTGAGCACCACCGATGGCCGCGAACACCGTCGATTGTTCCGCCTCCGCCGTCGCCTTCTCCTCTCGCCATCTCCTCCAGTGGTTTCAAGTGCGAGTGAGTTGTGCCAGTAAATGCGTCGCAGGTGAGTAAAATGGAACCGTGAGGGAGAGGGTGGAGGGGTGTGCGACGTGTTTGACGTCAACCGCGGTTGGAGCGTGGCGTGCAGGCGCGTGGCAGTTCCACCGCACGCCTTTGAGTGGCAACCGCTGACCACGGGATGGCAACCACCGTGCGGGTGAACTGACTAGCACACCGCACACGAGGCTCGTCCTACGTGGCACCGAAAACCGGCCTGTTTGCTACAAGATTCGTGCGTAACGAAGCCAACAGAGATGTTTGCGTGTGGTCGGGGTGTTGAACGCCCACACGTGTGGGCGTTAACATTTCCCTCGTCGCGCTAACTGCCACACGTGTGGCAGGAAGGGATACGCACCACACGTCTCTAATATAAACAGATTGCCACGTCATCGCATGCATGCATGCAGGAATCTTTTTGGATTTTCAGTTTTTAAAATGTTTTATCTCTTAAACGAAAAATCCGATTGAAAATCCGTTTTCACCATTAAATCCCTCGCGATGAGATCTTCGAAACTAGATCCCATGTTGATATGTTTTGATGAATTTTTTTTGGATTAAAAGTTGCCATGTCTATTGCATATGAATTGCCATGATGTTTACACTGAAGTTGCCATCATATGTTTCAGCTATTTTCTTCTACATTTAAAAGTAAATTTTGACATTTATAAAACGGGGAATTAAGAAACTAGACTTGTCATGAACCATAAACTAAAATTGCCATGATACATGCACGTAAAATTGCCATGGTTCATACAAAAAATAATTTTTATGGTCAAAGTACTGGAGTTGCCATCATCAAAATACTAAAATTGCCATGATCTACAAACTAAAATTGCGACATGGCAACTTTAGTTTAAGCCCTATGGCAACTGTAGTGTAAACATCGTGGCAACTTCTGGCAAAAAAAATTTTCGTCGAAACATATCAACATGTGGTCTAGTTTTGAAGATCTCGTTGAGACGGATTTAATGGTGAAAATGGATTTTTAGTTTGCTTTTTTATTTAGGAGATACAACATTTTTAAGCCGAAAACCAAAAAAAATTCTGCTGATGTCATCTATTCATACGTGGCAAAACGAGTGGTGATGGAGGCGTGTGGGCGATGTGCAAACGTCCACACGTGTGGGCGTTAACTTTTCCGTTTCTTTTTCATTTCACTAGGAGCGGTTGGCCGAGTTGGACACGAGTGGTTTAGTTTTGTTGGGATCTATAGTAATACTCCCTCCGTCTAGTTAGTACAAAGTTGAGTCACTTATTTTGAGATGGAGGGAGTATTCTTCAAGATGAATAGATCGACTCTCGAAGGCGTGTGTTTTCTTTTTCATACAGAGGCATTTCAGTTCTAAAATATATGTAAAGATTGTCTCAATTGTCTAGCTTAAATATTATGTCATGGGCCTATATGTTCGAATGCACCCATGCCATGGACCTAACATTCGTCCTATGGATGTATGGCGTGATAGGAGCTGTAGGAGGTGGTCATGTCGCCGACGAGCACGACCTATGATGTGTGGGTGTAGCTTCACCTGCATTTCCGCTACAACCAGCCAAGGAGGGCGATAGCACGACCTATGATGTGTGGGTTGAGCTTCACCTGCATTTCCGCTACAACCAGCCAAGGAGGGCGATCATCCTCGGTGCAGAGTTTCGAAACATCGTCCAGGACGACCTTTCCATCACCAAATACTCGCGCCGCCTCAAGAGTCAAGAGCCTCACCGACACGCTCGGCGATGTCGGAGAATGCATTTCTGACCAAACCCTGACCCTCCAGCTCATACAGGGGCTTAACCGACGCTTCTAGGTCATGGTGACCCTGCTCCCCATGCAGGACCCGTCCCCATCATTCGTTCAAGCGTGCCCGCATCGACGGTCGCCGCGAGGCCTCCCCAACTCAAAGAACATGCGGTGCCCCCATGTTTGGTTTAGTAATTGATGGCAATCTCTATGGGCTAATGGTTGTCTTGAGTTATATTTGAAGGATTTGTCAATAGAAATTTCTTGAAGCCCATCTATTGGTTTCAAGGAGTTTATATGTTGACCAGTGTGCTATTTAAGGAATTATCCAAAGAGTGGTCATATAGAAGACATGATACACGGTTGATCAAGACTAAGTCAAGAGTGAATCAAGTTGATCAACACACAAAGCGTACAAGATGTACCGAGAGGGATCAAGTGATCCCATGGTATGGTAAGCATTGTCCATTACGCTTTGTGTACTAACCCATGATCTAGTGTGAGTTCTATGTGGGATTAGGTTTGTTTCCATGGGTTTGCATCAAGAGGAAGATATCATACAACCCATGGAGGATGACATCAAGTGGTGATCGTCATCAAGATCACGGTGTGCAAGTTCAAGTGGAGCATCATGAAGAGATTGTCCTTGAAGCTTGCCGTCCATTGTGGTATCAATGGACTTGTGAAGATGTGCCAAAGAGTGGCTCACCCATAGTGGAGTAGGGGGGAGCAATCGACTAGTCTTCATCGAGCCAACACAATCAAGAAAGGTGGTCCAACTTGAGGGAGTCAAGATCGTCATCATCTAGCTCAAGTGGACTATGTGCAAGCCAAAGGTTTTCCCTTGATAGGTTTTCTATTTTACCGGTCTCATGGTGGTAGTCGGGAGACCGGGTTATAGGATCAATTACCATACTATCAAGAGGGGCTCTCGATGAGTAGCTTGATCATATCGTTCGTAGAGAGTTCAAACCATTGCATCCTTGCATCATCTCGCTTGGTTCTTGTTTGGTGTTTCACTTTGTGAGTCTTGGAGCTTATGGTCATCTTCATGACAAGCTCGAGCTCATCGAAAACGAAGTTCGCATGCATCTTCTATGATGTTTTCGATGTTGGGTTTTTTGCCGGTTCTTCATTCATAGAGGTTTCACATCTCTATACCTTTGGCATTTTTTCTACTACCTCTTCTTACTATAGAGGTTTTCTCTACTGGATAGTTCTTCTCGTCTTCTATCCAACAAGCTTGAGTTTACTCAATTCGGAGTTCATTTGTAGAAGTTATGTCAGTTCAGGTTTTACTATTTCCATCTGTTTGCTTGGGCTTCTTTGTAGCACCCCAAGCAGTAGTACCACTTAGCCGAGCGGTAGTATCGCTTAGCTGAGCTGGGTGGTAGTGCCGTGCGTGGTATCGCTTCTTCCGGGGTTGCGATTTTTCGTATCGGGTTCAGCGGCAATAGGAGCGGTAGTACCGCTTATAAGCGGTAGTACCGCGCCTACCACCGCTCCTAGTACCGCTTGTGGTGTTTCTCTCCATCCCTCCCATGTGTGCTCTGTCCCCAATGGTAGTACTACTCGCCTGAGCGGTAGTACCGCCCGTTGCAGCCAAGCAGTAGTACCGCTCCCTTGAGCGGTAGTACCGCGCGGTGCAGGCTGAGCACATAACGGTTGGATTTTTTCCCACCTATAAAAGGGGGTCTTCTTCCCCATTGAACCTTATCTCTTGAGCTCGTGTTCTTCCCCCATTGTTGACCTTCTTCGAGCTTGCTATCTCTCAATCCCTCCATGGATTCTTGCTAGTTTTTGGGGGAAAAGAGATAGGAGATCTAGATCTACGTTTCCACCAATCACTTTCTCCTCTATGTGAGGGGAACCCTTTGGATCTAGATCTTGGAGTTCTTCGTGTTCTCTTCTTTGTTCTTCCTCTCATTTTTCTCCCTAGCATTAGTTGCTTTGGTGGGATTTGAGAGAGAAGGACTTGGCCACTCCGTGTGCCCTTGCCATTACATTTGGTTCATCGGTTTGAGTTCTCTACTGTGATACGTGGAAGTTACAAGTTGAGAAGCTTATTACTCTTGGGTGCTTGGTACCCTTGAGCTTGTTCCTATTGGGTGCTTGGGCGCCCTAGACGGTTGGTGGTGTTCGGAGCTCAATCATTGTGGTGTAAAGCTCCGGGCAAGCGTCGGGGTCCCTAATTAGGTTGTGGAGATTGCCCCGAGCAATTTGACGGGTTCAGGTGACCGCCCCAAGGGTTGCCAAAGTGTACGGGTTCGGTGACCGCCCCCAAGGATTGCCATTTGTACGGATTCGGTGACCGCCCTCAAGGGTCCCTTAGTGGAATCACGACATCTTGCATTGTGCGAGGGCGTGAGGAGATTACGGTGGCCCTAGTGGCTTCTTGGGGAGCATTGTGCCTCCACACCGCTCCGAACGGAGATTAGCATCCGCAAGGGTGTGAACTGAAGGAAATATGCCCTAGAGGCAATAACAAAGTTATTATTTATTTCCTTATTTCATGATAAATGTTTATTATTCATGCTAGAATTGTATTAACCGGAAATTTAGTACATGTGTGAATACATAGACAAAATATATTGTCCCTAGTATGCCTCTACTTGACTAGCTCGTTAATCAAAGATGGTTATGTTTCCTAACCATAGACATGTGTTGTCATTTGATAAACGGGATCACATCATTAGTAGAATGATGTGACGGGCACGACTCATCCGTTAGCTTAGCATTATGATCGTTACAGTTTCATTGTTACTGCTTCCTTCATGACTTATACATGTTCCTCAGACTATGAGATTATGCAACTCCCGAATACCGAAGGAACACTTTGTGTGATATCAAACGTCACAACGTAAATTGGTGATTATAAAGATGCTCTACAGGTGTCTCCAAAGGTATAGTGATATGTATTATGAGTTATGTTTTTTGATGACCGAAGTTTGTTCGGAGTCCCGGATGAGATCACGGACGTGACAAGGAGTCTCGAAATGGTCGATACATAAAGATTGATATATTGGACGGCTATATTCGGACACCAGAAGTGTTACGGGAAATTTAGGGTAAAACCGGAGTGCTGGAGGGGTTATCAGAACCGCCCGGGGAACTAATGGGCTACCATGGGACTTATTAGAGAGAGAGGAGGGCCGCAGAAGGGCTGGCCGCGCCCCCCTGAGTCCAAATAGGACAAGGGAAGGGGGCGACACCCCCCTTTCCTACTCCCTCTCCCTCTCCCTTCCTTTCCCCCTCTCCCGGGAGGTGGACTCCTACTAGGACTTGGAGTCCTAGTAGGACTCCTCTCTCCCAGGCGCGCCTACAGGGGCCGGTCGGCCTCCCCCTTGCCTCCTTTATATACGGGGGCAGGGGGGCACCCTAGAACGCACAAGTTTCTCTCCCAACCATGTGTGGTGCCCCCCCTCCACAGTTACACACCTAGGTCATACCATCGTAGTGCTTAGGTGAAGCCCTGCGCTGGTAGCATCATCATCACTGTCGCCATGCCGTTGTGCTGACGGAACTCACCTTCGTCCTCAACTAGATCAAGAGCATGAGGGACGTCATCGAGCTGAACGTGTGCTGAACGCGGAGGTGCCATACGTTCGGTACTTGGATCGGTTGGACCGCGAAGACGTTCGACTACATCAACCGCGTTATTGAAATGCTTCCGCCTTCGGTCTACGAGGGTACGTGGACACACTCTCCCCTCTCATTGCTATGCATCTCCTAGATAGATCTTGCGTGATCGTAGGATTTTTTTTTGAAATTACCGTGTTCCTCAATAGTGGCATCCGAGTCAGGTCTATGCATAGATGTTTTATGCACGAGTAGAACACAAAGAGTTGTGGGCGATAATAGTCATACTACTTACCACCAATGTCTTACTTTGATTCGACGGTATTGTTGGATGAAGCGGCCCGGACCGACATTACATGATCGCGTTCATGAGACTGGTTCTACCGACGTGCTTTTGCACATAGGTGGCTGGCGGGTGTCTGTTTCTCCAAATTTAGTTGAATCGAGTTTGACTACGGCCGGTCCTTGTTGAAGGTTAAAACAACACACTTGATGAAAAATCGTTGTGGTTTTGATGCATAGGTAAGAACTGTTCTTGCTAGAAGCCCGTAGAATCCACGTAAAACTTGCAACAACAAAGAAGAGGACGTCTAACTTGTTTTTGCAGGGCTTGCTATGATGTGATATGGTCAAGACATGATGTGGTATAAATTGTTGTATGAGATGATCATGCTTTGTAACAAAGTTATCAGCAACTGGCAGGAGCCATCTGGTTGTCGCTTTATTGTATGCAATGCAATCGCCATGTAATTGTTTTACTTTATCACTAAGCGGTAGCGATAGTAGTAGAAGCAATAGTTGGCGAGACGACAACGATGCTACGATGGAGATCAAGGTGTCGCGCTGGTGACGATGGACATCATGACGATGCTTCGGTGATGGAGATCATGAGCACAAGATGATGATGGCCATATCATGTCACATATTTTGATTCCATGTGATGTTTATCTTTTATGCATCTTATTTTTCTTAGTACGACGGTAGCATTATAAGATGATCCCTTACTAAATTTCAAGGTATAAGTGTTCTCCCTGAGTATGCACCGTTGCTACAGTTCATCGTGCCGAGACACCACGTGATGATCGGGTGTGATAAGCTCTACGTTCACATACAGCGGGTGCAAGCCAGTTTTGCACATGCAGAATACTCGGGTTAAACTTGACGAGCCTAGCATATGCAGATATAGCCTCGGAACACTGAGACCGAAAGGTCGAGCGTGAATCATATAGTAGATATGATCAACATAGTGATGTTCACCATTGAAAACTACTCCATCTCACGTGATGATCGTACATGGTTTAGTTGATTTGGATCACATGATCACTTAGATGACTAGAGGGATGTCTATCTAAGTGGGAGTTCTTAAGTAATATGATTAATTGAACTTGAATCTATAATGAACTTAGTCCTGATAGTTATTTTGCATGTCCATGTTATTGTAGATCAATGGCCCGTTCTACCGTTCCTTTGAATTTTAATGCGTTCCTAGAGAAAGCTAAGTTGAAAGATGATGGCAGCAACTACACGGACTGGGTCCGTAACTTGAGGATTATCCTCATTGCTGCACAGAAGAATTATGCCCTGGAAGCACCGCTAGGTGTACCACCCGCGCCAGCAACTGCAGACATTGTGAATGCTTGGCAGACGCGTGTTGATGACTACTCGATAGTTCAGTGAATGCTTAGAATTGGGACTTCAAAGACGTTTTGAATGTCATGGAGCATATGAGATGTTCCAAGAGTTGAAGTTAATATTTCAAGCAAATGCCCGAGTTGAGAGATATGAAGTCTCCAACAAGTTCTATAACTGCAAAATGGAGGAGAATAGTTCTGTCAGTGAACACATATTTAGAATGTCTAGGTACCATAACCACTTAACTCAGCTAGGAGTTAATCTTCCTGATGATAGTGTCATTGACAGAGTTCTTCAATCACTGTCACCAAGCTATAAAGGCTTCATGATGAAGTATAATATGCAAGTGATGAACAAGACAATTCCTGAGCTCTTTGCGATGCTAAAGGCTGTGGAGGTAGAAATAAAAAAGGAGCATCAAGTGTTGATGGTCAACAAGAACACTAGTTTCAAGAAAAAGGGCAAAGGGAAGAAAGGGAACTTCAAGAAGAACGACAAGAAATTTGCTGCTCAAGAGAAGAAACCCAAGTCTGGACCTAAGCCTGAAACTGAGTGCTTCTACTGCAAAGGGACTGGTCACTAGAAGTGGAGCTGCCCCAAGTATTTGGCAGATACGAAGGATGGTAAAGTGAAAGGTACACTTGATATACATGTTATTGATGTGTACCTTACTAATGCTCGTAGTAGCGCCTGGGTATTTGATACTGGTTCTGCTGCTCATATTTGCAACTTAAAACAGGGGCTATAGATTAAACGAAGATTGTCTAAGGACGAGGTGACGATGCGCGTGGGAAATGGTTCCAAGGTTGATGTAATTGCCGTCGGCATGCAACCTCTACATCTACCCTCGGGATTAGTTTTAGACCTGAATAATTGTTATTTGGTGCCAGCGTTGAGCATGAACATTATATCTGGATCTTGTTTGATGCGAGACAGTTATTCATTTAAATCAAAGAATAATGGTTGTTCTATTTATATGAGTAATATCTTTTATGGTCATGCACCCTTGCTGAGTGGTCTATTTTTATTGAATCTTTATCGTGATGATACATATGTTCATAATATTGAAGCCAAAAAGATGCAAAGTTGATAATATTAGTGCAACTTATTTGTGGCACTGCCGTTTGGGTCATATCGGTGTAAAGCGCATGGAGAAACTCCATGCTGATGGACTTTTGGAATCACTTGATTATGAATCACTTGGTGCTTGCGAACCGTACCTCATGGGCAAGATGACTAAAACTCCATTCTCTGGAACAATGGAACGAGCTAATACTTATTGGAAATAATACATACCGATGTATGCGGTCCAATGAGTGTTGAGGCTCATGGCGGGTATCGTTATTTTCTTACCTTCACAGATGATTTGAGCAGATATGGGTATATCTACTTAATGAAACATAAGTCTGAAACGTTTGAAAAGTTCAAAGAATTTCAGAGTGAAGTGGAAAATCATCATAACAAGAAAATAAAGTTTCTACGATCTGACATATTTGAGTTACGAGTTTGGTCTTCATTTGAAACAATGTGTAATAGTTCCACAACTTACGCCATTTGGAACACCATAGCGAAATGGTGTGTTCGAACATCGTAACCGTACTTTATTGGATATGGTGCAATCTATGATGTCTCTTACTGATTTATCGCTATCATTTTGGGGTTATGCTTTAGAGACGACTACATTCACTTTAAATAGGGCACCATCAAAATCTGGTGAGACGACGCCTTATGAACTGTGGTTTGGCAAGAAACCAAACTTGTGATGCTTATGTGAAAAAGCTTCAACTTAATAAGCTCGAACCCAAATCGGAGAAATGCGACTTCATAGGATACCTAAAGGAAATTGTTGGGTACACCTTCTATCATAGATCCGAAGGCAAGATATTTGTTGCTAAAAATGGATCCTTTTTAGAGAAGGATTTTCCCTCGAAAGAAGTGAGTGGGAGGAAAGTAGAACTTGATGAGGTAATTGTACCTTCTCCCGAATTGGAAAGTAGTTCATCACAGAAATCAGTTCGAGTAATTCCTACACCAATTAGGGAGGAAGCTAATGATGATGATCATGAAACTTTAGATCAAGTTACTACTAAACCTCGTAGGTCTTCCAGAGTATGATCCGCACCAGAGTGGTGCGATAATCCTGTTCTGGAAGTCATGTTACTAGACCATGGTGAACCTATGAACTATGAGGAAGCGATGATGACACCAGATTCCATGAAATGGCTTGAGGCCATGAAATCTGAGATGGGATCCATGTATGAGAACAAAGTGTGGACCTTGGTGGATTTGCCCGATGATCGGCATGCCATACAAAATAAATGGATCTTCAAGAAGAAGACTGACGCTGACGGTAATGTTGCTGTCTACAAAGCTCGACTTGTTGTGAAACGTTTTCAACAAGGTCAAGGAGTTGACTACGATGAGACTTTCTCTCCCGTAGCGATGCTTAAGGCTGCCCGAATCATGTTACCAATTGCCGCGTTTTATGATTATGAAATTTGGCAGATGGATGTCAAAACTGCATTCTTGAATGGATTTCTGGAAGAAGAGTTGTATATGATGCAACCAGAAGGTTTTGTCGATCCAAAGGGTGCTAACAAAGTGTGCAAGCTCCAGCAATCCATTTATGGACTGGTGCAAGCCTCTCGGAGTTGGAATAAATGCTTTGATAGTGTGATCAAAGCATACGGTTTTATACGGACTTTTGGAGAAGCCTGTATTTACAAGAAAGTGTGTGGGAGCTCTATAGCATTTCTAATATTATATGTAGATGACATATTTTTGATTGGAAATGATATAGAATTTCTAGATAGCATAAAGGGATACTTGAATAAGAGCTTTTCAATGAAAGACCTCGGTGAAGCTGCTTACATATTGGGCATCAAGATCTATAGAGATAGATATAGACGCTTAATTGGACTTCGCACATACCTTCATAAAGTTTTGAAGAAGTTCAAAATGGATCAGTCAAAGAAAGGGTTCTTGCATGTGTTATAAGGTGTGAAGTTGAGTCGGACTCAATGCCCGACCGCTGCAGAAGATAGAGAGAAAATGAAATTCATTCCCTATGCTTCAGCCATAGGTTCTATCATGTATGCAATGTTGTGTACCAGACCTGATGTGTGCCTTGCTATAAGTATAGCAAGGAGGTACCAAAGTAATCCCGGAGTGGAGCACTGGACAGCGGTTGAGAACATCCTGAAATACCTGAAAAGGACTAAGTATATGTTTATCATTTATGAGGTGAAAAAGAGCTCATCATAAATGGTTACGTCGATGCAAGCTTTGACACTGATCTGGATGACTCTAAGTCACAATCTGGATACATATTTTTATTGAATGGTGGAGCTATCAGTTGGTGTAGTCCCAAACAGAGCGTCGTGGCGGGATCTACGTGTGAAGCGGAGTACATAGCTGCTCTAGAAGTAGCAAATGAAGGAGTCTGGATGAAGGAGTTCATGTCTCATCTAGGTGTCATACCTAGTGCATCAGGTCTGATGATACCAACGATCGAATCTCGGGCAAGTAACATACCGATGACAAAGGGAACAATGTATGTTGTTATGCGGTTCAAACGATAAAGATCTTTGTAGAATATGTAGGAGCCAATATGAGCATCCAGGTTCTGCTATTGGTTATTGACCAGAGATGTGACTCAGTCATCTCTACATAGTTCTCGAACCCGTAGGGTCCGCATGCTTAACGTTCGATGATGATATGTATTATGAGTTATGTGTTTTGATGACCGAAGTTTGTTCGGAGTCCTTGATAAGATCACAGACATGACTAGGAGTCTCAAAATGGTCGATACATAGAGATTGATATATTGGACGGCTATATTCGGACACCGGAAGTGTTCCGAGAAGTTTCGTGTAAAACCGGAGTGCCGGAGGGGTTACCGGAACCCCCCCAAGGGAACTAATGGGCCACCATGGGCCTTAGTGGAGAGAGAGGAGGGACGCAGGAGGGCTGTCCGTGCCCCCTTGAGTCCGAATAGGACAAGGGAAGGGGGGCGACGCCCCCCCCTTTCCTACTCCCTCTCCCTCTCCCTTCCTTTCCCCCTCTCCCGGGAGGTGGACTCCTACTAGGACTTGGAGTCCTAGTAGGAATCCTCTCTCCCAGGCGCGCCTACAGGGGACGGCCGGCCTCCCCCTTGCCTCCTTTATATACGGGGACAGGGGGCACCCTAGAACACACAAGTTTCTCTCCCAACCATGTGCGGTGCCCCTCCACAGTTACACACCTCGGTCATACCATCGTAGTGCTTAGAAAAAGCCCTGCGCCAGTAGCATCATCATCACCGTCACCATGCCATCATGCTGACGGAACTCACCCTCGTCCTCAACTAGATCAAGAGTACGAGGGACGTCATCGAGCTGAACGTGTGCTGAATGCGGAGGTGCCGTACGTTTGGTACTTAGATCGGTTGGATCGCGGAGACGTTCGACTACGTCAACCGCGTTATTGAAACACTTCCGCTTTAGGTCTACGAGGGTACGTGGACACACTCTCCCCTCTCGTTGCTATGCATCTCCTAGATAGATCTTGCGTGATCGTAGGATTTTCTTTTTTGAAATTACCGCGTTCCTCAACATGAACTTCGGGATACATCGTCGTCTCTGCGTGCCTCGGTTATCTCTTACCCGGGCCCTTTACTTATGCACTTTACTTTGTGATAGCCATAGTTTTCTTGTTATATATCTTGCTATCGCTTAGTTGTTTATCTTGCTTAGCATAAGTTGTTGGTGCACATTGGTGAGCCTAGTTGTTGTAGGTTTTGTGCTTGACAAATTAACTGCCAGGTTTAGTCCGCATTTTGTTCAAGCGTAAACCATAATTATTTTAAAGCGCCTATTCATGTCCCTTCTAGGTGACATCCAAGATCTTTCACCAACCGTGCTCACCATCGGCCCCGTGCCCGACCGCGGCAACAACAACACCGACAAGGGGAAGAGCCCTGTCGCCTCCCCCAACAACGATAAGGGCAGGTGAGGGCGCGGTCGTTGCGGCCCTGCCAACGGTTCGCCGGGGCGCGGTGCTACACCACCTCCTGCCGCCCCGACTACTAGCTATTTCGCCCCCCTACGGGGCTCTAATCCCTGCTCCCAGGGTCCACGAGCGGGCTGGGCTGCTTCAAACATGGCAAGTGTCCTCGGGCCTCATGCTCCTCCACCATAGGAGGCCTTCCACATCGCCCCACCTACTTCTGGCAGCGCGCCCACTTGGGAACAATACAACCAGCTCTATGCTGCCTTGTAGAGTCTCCCCATGCAGAGCAGCACGCGGGTGGCGTCCAGGAGAGGTTCTTGGACACTAGGGCGACCTCGCATGTGGCTGGTAAGACCGACCTTCTCACCAAGTTTTGTTCTCATCATGTCATTACTCTCATGGTATCGTAGTTGGCGACGACTCTCGTCGCCCTATCATAAGCGTCGGTTCCACCTCCCTCTCTTCCTTCTCCCTTAATGATGTCCTTATATCTCCAACCGTCATTAAAAACCTGATCCATGTTCATCATTTTATTATTGATAATTCATGCAATATTGAGTTTGATCCTTTTGGTTTTACCCTGAAGGACCTAGCCACCCGACGGATCATCATGAGGCCGAATAGCCAGGACGAGATTTACCCCTTCTTCACCGAATCCACGATTGAAGCGGCTCTCTTCGTCGTCAGCAACGTAGGGCGTCAAAGCTTGGGGCATCCAAGCAATAGAACCATTTCCATTTTAGCTCGTGATTTGCTTCTCGCATGTAATAGTGGCACACCAAAATTCATGTATTTTCCTCGTGTGAACTAGGCAAGTAGCCACAACTGCCATTTTCCTGTTCAAACACATATACTAGTGCCCTCTTCGAATTACTTCATTGTGATATTTGGACATCACCCTTGAGTAGTTTTTCTGGATTCCACTACTACTTAATGATTCTCGATGGCTACTCTCACTTTTCTTGGACCTTCCCCTTGCACCACAGATACAACATCGCCGACACCATTCATCATTTCCATTTGTATATACGTACGCAGTTTAATGTCTCCATCAAATGTGTGTAATGTGATAACGGGAGGGGGGAGTTTCTCACAACATCCCTCTGTGACCTTTCTCTCGCTACGTCGCCCCTTTCCGTCTCTCCTGTCCATATGCATCCTCCCAAAACGGGAAAGTTGAACACCACTTACGCACCACCAACGATGTTGTTCATGTCCTCCTTCTGCATGCCAATCTTCCCCCTCATTTTTGGGTGGAACACTTCACACCGCTACCTACATCATCAACCAATGCCCCTCTACAGCCATTGTGTCCCACACACCTTTTTCGCCTCCTAGGGAAACACCCAACCTACGATCATATGAAAATATTTGGATGCCTCTGTTTTTTGAATAACATGGCTTGAGAAGATCTCTGGATTTGGCACTCTCTTTTTGGCATGGCTGCCTCTCACAATGACATCAACGTTCTTTAGTGTTCTCTGGTGTTCAGAAGGCTTGCAGAATGCAACTGCCCAGAGGTAAACGTTGAGATCATTGGCCACCACTACAAGGGATACTACCTAGCTGATGGTATCTATCCTAAGTGGACAACTCTTGTGAAGATAATATCAATTCCAGTAGGAGAGAAGAGGTAGAGAATTGTCCAAGCATAAGAGAGTGCTAGGAAGGATGTGGAGCGTGCTTTTATTGTGCTTCAATCTTGATGGAGCATCATTCAGTATCATGCTAGAACCTAGAGCACCAAGAAGTTGTGGGAGGCGATGAGTGCTTGTATGATCATGCACAACATGATTGTAGAGGACGAGCGTGAGGATGAAATCTTCCACCAGGGGTTTCAATTTTACGGTGAAAATGTCGTGTCTGAGCATGGAGGAGCGACAATGTTTGCACAGTGCACCCAATTTTATCATGAAATGCATGATTGAACAGCTCACATTCAACTCCAAGATGGTTGAGCAATGGTGGGCTCTTCTTGGCAACCAATGGATGTATCGACTCTTTTTCTTTTCAATGTAGTTGTGAAAATTTAAATTTTATTTAGTTTGTAAACTATGAGATTTTTATTTGGTTGTAAACTATGAGATTTTTATTTGGTTGTGATTATGTGATTTACACTTTAAGCAATATTTAAATATGTATGCGAAAAATTGTGCATAAATATGGCCGCATATTGACTGTGCGGACAAAAATGTGTCTGCGCGCTGGGCGCACTGACCAACAAAACGCAGACAGGGGCGGACGGCACCCAAAACGCCGAACCCAATGGACAGAATGGGGCACGATCCACATCTATTTGCGTCGGCATGCGTTGGAGTTGTCGTCAGAGCTCTAATAGCAAACTATTGTTTCTTCTTTGACTCCAAAGAAAACAATTAAGGCATAGGAATGGTTTAAGCCACCTCTTTGGTATGTGACGTGGGACTCCCACATCATCAACGACGGTGAGCAGCTAGTCCCCCAAACGCCGCCATCTGCCCATTGCTCGGCTCCATCTGCTCGGACGTGTATGGAGAGTGAGGTCCTAATGAGTGGGGGATGGCTGGATGTGGTGTCGGGCATGGTCCATGGTGTCCGACATCGTCAACCCACACAATGGCTCCCCATTCCATCACTGCTTGGCTTTAGGGTAGATGTTGTAGATGCCTGGCTCCTGCAACCGTGCGACTGCTTGCAAAGACCTTTTTCAGTGCTCTCATTGTTTGGAGAACGCTCATCATGCGCGCGAGTGCCACAATCCTTGGTGTCCACTTAGCACGTTGTCATGCCTTCCGTGTCGTTCGTGTCCCGCCTCAACATCGAGCACTATCATGTGAGGGTCATATGAAGCCACACTCCCCTCTAAGGCTCTTTACTATGGGTCGTGGGTGGCAGTCATCTCTGGTACTGCTGGTCCGGGATCCCCCTCCGATGTGGTGCTGCATTTTTCTCTGGTAGATCACAACGAGCTACTACGAGGCTGGCCGACATGGTCTCAATGCTTTCTAGGGAAGACAGAGGTTGTTCTGAGCAGGCTCTTCCTTGTGCCGACTATGTTGAACATTGTTATGACATCGTCTCCTCCTTGTATGTCTAGTGTTTCCTTCACAGAAGACAAAGGGACGGAGCTATATGGTTGTTTCTTCCCTCGTGTTGGGGTTAAGTCATCGTCGATGTCTGCCTTGTCCCATGTGTTATCTACCTCTGAGGACGAGTCCATTGGCGTGCTCGTGGCTTTGGTGCGGGAGACCAAGCGTGCAATTTTGGAGCTATGTCTCAGCCCTATGACAGTGGATTCGGTAGCAAACTCGTGTGGGGGACATCATTCACCTCTGTCATGTGAGGAACTAGAGGCATCTCCATATTGGGTGCATCTGGTTTTTATTAAAGATTTCATTTTCGTACTTATCTTCTTTGTCAGTTTAGTTTATCCATGGCGAAAAGGAGCCTTGGAATGGTCTTAACTGAGTATTTAGACAAAAAAAAGAAGGAATAGATTCTATTGAGACAATTATGAATTTGACTGAGTTTCCCTTAGTTGACCAAACAAGTTCCAATTTTGTTATTTCAACTACACCAAATGATTTCTAATTGGTCAAGACTCTCCAGTTTATGGCCCCTTCTATATGGTACCAGCGAGTCCATCGTGTTGCTACTATCTGTGGTTGATGATGTTGTTGTGGTCGGTGTGTTGGCACCTACTCCTGGGTCTAGCTTGGTTGACAACGACTACACCAAGAAGGTGGACTCATTTGTGCCCTCTGTCACGCATTTGGCACCCACTTCACCTCCTCTAGAACCTAAACAAGTGACTGTTAGTGAGGAGGGCGCTACTCTTGGTGTTGTTTCCACACACTCATCTGAGTCCATTGGGCATATGGTTCATGTTGGTGATGATATTGTTGTGTTCGGAGTGTCAGTACCTGATACATTGATGGCCCGCAAGAGACATAGAGTAGTGACGCACCTTCGTGTAAGTATCCCAAATAGTTGCCGTCCCAACGAAGAGCGAAAGAGAGTATTTATGAGTAACATTTCTATCACACACAAGTTGTCACAACTCTTACGCGAAGTAACTGGTTGTGATTCTGCAGAAGCTATTAGTGTTCGAAGAGTCAAATAAACCAGAGTAGTGAATATGATGAGATTATTGCATCAAGAATAATAACAAATTGGAAGTAAAGAACATAAAGCAAAAGACTAAAATTGAAGTGTTTTCCTGCGATAGAGAGATTAGGTGTGGAGAAACTTTGGATCATGGTATACCTCAAGTGCGTGAGTGTGACGGTAATTCTAGTTGCCTTATAATATCAGTTTAGTATTTGATTTGCTTATTCAGTAGGTGGATCACCCTAGGGTTATGGAAATCCATGTGGGATTCCATTCCACAGTATGGTCCTACTTTGACGTTGTCACAACGTGGTCGTCTTCACAACTAAAGGTGGTTAAAACGGAACCATGCATTATGTTCGATGGATCACCGTTATATAATATTGTCTTTGGTCCTCATAGATGTCTTCACCTGTCACGTCAAGGGTCGCACATTTCCTAAATAATAGGTGTTCCCTGTGTAGGTCTTGTTATCATGTTGCCTGGGCCACACATATCGTTCACCACAGTATAACAACTTACTAGACAAATCATAAGACTACAAACACGAATGACGACATGCAGAATTGGCACAACTGATTCTTACCATTTACCTACATCTCCCACTCCTAGGGGGAATTACCCACACATCGGGAGAGAATAACCAATCATCATGGAGAATAAATCCATGAAAACCATATCAATAATACTGCGATGATCCACAATAAGATGAATGATTCAAGAAGTCTCAGTCTACATGTGAGTATGAATAGAGTTATACACCCTGATCTTACAACTTGGAATTCCTCTTACAATGGTGATGATGAAATGAAATGAGTATGAAGGTGGAAGAACTGAACGAGAAGGATCTCCGGCGGTTCTTCTTCTTTTCTGAATCTCACAGGGAAATGGCACTGATACGTCTCCAACGTATCTATAATTTTTGATTGTTCCATGCTATTATATTACCTGCTTGGATGTTTATGGGCTTTACTTTACACTTTTATATCATTTTTGGGACTAACCTACTAACTGGAGGCCCAACCCAAATTGCTGTTTTTTTGCCTATTTCAGTATATCGAAGGAAAGGAATATCAAACGGAGTCCAAATGGAATGAAACCTTCGGGAGCGATCTTTTTGGAACAAACACAATCCAGGAGACTTGGAGTGGACGTCAAGAAGCAGCCGAGGCGGCCACGAGGGTGGTCGGCACGCCCAGTAAGGGTGGGCGCGCCCCTGCCTCGTGGGCCCCTCATGGCTCCCCTGACCGGCTTCTTTTTCCTATATATATCTACGTACCCCGAAAACATCCAGGAGCACCACGAGAAATTATTTCCACCGCCGCAACCTTCTGTATCCGCGAGATCCCATCTTGGAGCCTTCGCCGGCGCTCCGCCGGAGGGGGAATCGACCATGAAGGGCCTCTCCATCACCACCAAGGCCTCTCCGATGAGTTGTGAGTAGTTTACCACAGACCTTCAGGTCCATAGTTATTACCTAGATGGCTTCTTCTCTCTCTTTGAATCTCAATACAAAGTTCTCCTTCCTCTTCCTGGAGATCTATTTGATGTAACTCTTTTTGCGGTGTGTTTGTCGAGATCCGATGAATTGTGGGTTTATGATCAAGTTTATCTATGAGAAATATTTGAATCTCCTCTGAATTATTTTATGTATGATTGGTTATCTTTGCAAGTCTCTTCGAATTATCAGTTTGGTTTGGCCTACTAGATTGATCTTTCTTGCCATGGGAGAAGTGCTTAGCTTTGGGTTCAATGTTGTGGTGTCATTTCCTAGTGACAGTAGGGGCAGCAAGGCACGTATTGTATCGTTGCCATCGAGGATAAGAAGATGGGGTTTATATCATATTGCATGAGTTTATCCCTCTACATCATGTCATCTTGCTTAAGGCGTTACTCTGTTCTTATGAACTTAATACTCTAGATGCAGGCAGGAGTCGGTCAATGTGTGGAGTAATAGTAGTAGATGCAGGCAGGAGTCGGTCTACTTGTTACGGACATGATGCCTATATACATGATCATGCCTAGATAATCTCATAACTATGCACTTTTCTATCAATTGCTCGACAGTAATTTGTTCACCCACCGTAATAATTATGCTATCTTGAGAGAAGCCACTAGTGAAACCTATGGCCCACGGGTCTATCTTTTATCATATAAGTTTTCCATCTACTTTTATTTGCATCTTTTACTTTCCAATCTATATCATAAAAATACCAAAAATATTTATTTTATCATATTATCTCTATCAGATCTCACTTTCGCAAGTTACCGTGAAGGGATTGACAACCCCTTTATCGCATTGGTTGCGAGGTTCTTGTTTGTTGTGTAGGTGCGTGGGACTTTTGAGGAGCCTCCTACTGGATTGATACCTTGGTTCTCAAAATCTGAGGGAAATACTTATGCTACTTTGCTGCATCACCCTTTCCTCTTCAAGGGAAAAACCAACGCATGCTCAAGAGGTAGCAAGAAGGATTTCTGGCGCCGTTGCTGGGGAGGTCTTCGCTCAAGTCAAGACATACCAAGTACCCATCACAAACTCATCTCCCTCGCATTACATTTTTTCCATTTGCCTCTCCTTTTCCTCTCCCCTACTTCACCCTTGCCGTTTTATTCGCCCTCTCTCTTTCCCGTTCTCCTCTCTCTTTTGCTTGCCTTTTTGTGTGCTTGTGTGTTGGATTGCTTGTCACGATGGCTTAAGATAATATACTAAATTGTGTGACTTTTCCAATACCAATAATAATGATTTCCTTAGCACTCCGATTGCTCCTCTTAACGATGTTGAAACTTGTGAAATCAATGCTGCTTTGTTGAATCTTGTTATGAAAGATCAATTTTCCGGCCTTCCTAGTGAAGATGTCGCTACTCATCTAAACAATTTTGTTGATTTGTGTGATATGCAAAAGAATAAAGATACAGATAATGATATTGTTAAGTTGAAGTTATTTCCGTTTTCACTTAGAGATCGTGCTAAAACTTGGTTTTCGTCTTTGCCTAAAAATAGTATTGATTCTTGGAATAAGTGCAAAGATGCTTTTATCTCTAAGTATTTTCCTCCCGCTAAGATCATCTCTCTTACAAACGATATTATGAATTTTAAACAACTTGATCATGAGCATGCTGCCCAATCTTGGGAAAGAATGAAATTAATGATTCACAATTGCCCTACTCATGGTTTGAATTTATGGATGATCATACAAAACTTCTATGCTAGATTGAATTTTGCTTCTAGAAATCTTTTAGATTCGGCCACGGGAGGCACTTTTATGGAAATCACTTTAGGAGAAGCTACAAAACTCCTTGATAATATTATGGTTAATTATTCTCAATGGCACACTGAAAGATCTACTAGTAAAAAAGTTCATGCTATACAAGAAATTAATGTTTTGAGTGGAAAGATGGATGAACTTATGAAATTGTTTGCTTCTAAGAGTGCCACTATTGATCCTAATGATATGCCTTTTTCTACTTTGATTGAGAATAATAATGAATCTATGGATGTGAATTTTGTTGGTAGGAATAATTTTGGTAACAACGCGTCTAGAGGAAACTTTAATCCTAGTCCGTTCCCTAGTAATTCCTCTAATAATTATGGTAATTCCTACAACCACTCCTATGGGAATTTTAATAAGATGCCCTCTGATTTTGAGAATAGTGTTAAAGAATTTTGATGCTTTGCTTGAAGAAAAATTGCTTAAAGTTGATGAATTGGCTAGGAACGTTGATAGACTTTCTCTTGATGTTAATTCTTTGAAACTTAGATCTATTCCTCCTAAGCATGATATCAATGAGTCTCTCAAATCTACGAGAATTTCCATTATGAGTGCAAAGAAAGAACCGCTAGGTTGCGTGCTAAGAAAGATTGCTTTGTTAGAGCGTGTTCTTCTAGTTTTCATGAAAATAATGATAAAGATCTAAAAGTTATTGATGTGTCCCCTATTAAATCTTTCTTTTGCAATATGAATCTTGATAATGATGGTACCGGAAGTAAATCAACTTTAGTTAAAAGGCGTTCCGATGATGTGGAGTATTATGATCTTGATGCTAAAATTGGTAAAAGTGGGATTGGAGAAATTAAAACTTTGCATAGTAATGAACCCACCACTTTGGATTTCAAGGAATTTAATTCTGATAATTGCTCTTTAATAGATTGTATTTCCTTGTTGCAATCCGTGTTGAATTCTCCTCATGCTTATAGCCAAAATAAATCTTTTACTAAACATATCGTTGACGCCTTGATGCAATCTTATGAGGAAAAACTTAATTTGGAAGTTTCTATACCTAGAAAACTTTATGATGAGTGGGAACCTACTTTAAAAATTAAAATAAAATATCATGAATGCTATGCTTTGTGTGATTTGGGTGCTAGTGTTTCCATGATTCCGAAAACTTTATGTGATGTGCTAGGTTTCCATGAATTTGATGATTGCTCTTTAAACTTGCACCTTGCGGATTCCACCATTAAGAAAACCTATGGGAAGGATTAATGATGTTCTTATTGTTACAAATAGGAATTATGTGCCCATAGATTTTACCGTTCTTAATATTGATTGCAATCTTTTGTGTCCTATTATTCTTGGTAGGCCTTTCCTTAGAACGATTGGTGCAATTATTGATATGAAGGAAGGGAATATTAGATTCCAATTTCCGTTAAGTAAAGGCATGGAACACTTTCCTAGAAATAAAATTAAATTACCTTATGAATCTATTATGCGAGCCACTTATGAATTGAATGACAAAGATGACAATACTTAGATCTATTCTTGCTTTTATGCCTAGCTAGGGGCGTTAAACGATAGCGCTTGTTGGGAGGCAACCCAATTTTATTTTTGTTCCTTGCCTTTTGATCCTGTTTACTAATAAATAATTTATTTAGTCTCTTGTTATATGTGTTTTTATGTTTTAATTAGTGTTTTTGCCAAGTAGAACCTATAGGATAACCTTGGGTGAAAGTTAATTTGATTCTGCTGAAAAACAGAAACTTTGCGTGCACAAGAAAAAAGTTCAATAAATCAGAGAAACATGCTTTTGTGTTGATTCTTTTTTCTGTAGATCCAAAGACAAATTACCTGGGACTTCCTATTTTGGTATAATTTTTGGAGTTCAAGAAGTATTCAAAAGTTACAGATTGCTACAGACTATTCTGTTTTTCACAAATTCTGTTTTTCGTGTGTTGTTTGCTTATTTTGATGAATCTATGGCTAGTATCGGGGGGTATGAACCATAGAGAAGTTGGAATACATTAGGTTTAACACCAATATAAATAAAGAATGAGTTCATTACAGTACCTTATGTGGTAGTTTTTCTTTCTTGAACTAACAGAGCTTATGAGATTTCCTGTTGAGTTTTGTGTTGTGAAGTTTTCAAGTTTTGGGTAAAGATTTGATGGACTATGGAATAAAGGGTGGAAAAATCCTAAGCTTGGGTATGCCCATGAAACCCTAAGATACTCAAGGACAACCAAAAGCATAAGCTTGGGGATGCCCCGGAAGGCATCCCCTCTTTCGTCTTCATCTATTGGTAACTTTACTTGGAGCTATATTTTTATTTACCACATGATATGTGTTTTGCTTGGAGTGTATTGTATGATATGATTCTTTGCTTTTTTATTACCACAGTCATCCTTGCTGTACACACCTTTTGGGAGAAACCCACATGATCTAGAATTTACTAGAATACTCTATGTGCTTCACTTATATCTTTTGAGCTAGATAGTTTTGCTCTATGTGCTTCACTTATATTTTCTAGAGCACGGTGGTGGCTTTATTTTGAAGAAATTGATGATCTCTCATTCTTCACTTATATTATTTTGAGAGTCTTTTAGAACAGCATGGTATTTTCTATGGTTATAAAATTTGTCCTAGAATGATGAGCATCCAAGTTGGGTATAATAAAAACTATCATAGGAAGTGCATTAAAACTATGATAAATTTGATGCTTGATAATTATTTTAAGATATAAAGGTAATAATATTAGAGTCATGCTAGTTGGGTAATTATGAAATTGAGAAATACTTGTGTTGAAGTTGGCGAGTCCCGTAGCATG
Organism: Triticum dicoccoides; assembly: GCF_002162155.2. Lineage (NCBI taxonomy): Eukaryota > Viridiplantae > Streptophyta > Magnoliopsida > Poales > Poaceae > Triticum > Triticum dicoccoides. Next base: position 464,367,574 of record NC_041389.1, on the reverse strand, counting down.
CACGTATGGTAAAAGTTATGTAACAATTTTTTTGCATGGGATGCTCTTTTAATTGCTTTCCTTATGAGTGGAGGTCGGGATCGCGCGATGGTTAACTCCTACCAACCCTTCCCCTAGGAGCATGCGTAGTAGTACTTTGCTTCAAGGGCAAGTAGACTTTTGCAATAAGTATATGAGTTCTTTATGACTAATGTGAGTCCATGGATATACGCACACTTACCATCCCACTTTGCTAGCTTCTATTATGCCGCGCAACTTTCGCCGGTGTTATGAACCCATTATTTACCTTCCTCAAAACAGCCACCATACCTACCTATTATGGCATTTCCATAGCCATTCCGAGATATATTGCCATGAAACTTTCCACCGTTCCGTTTATTATGACACGTTTCATCATTGTCATATTGCTTTTTGCATGATCATGTAGTTGGCATCGTATTTGTGGCAAGGCCACCTTCATAATTTTCATACATGTCACTCTTGATTCATTGCATATCCCGGTACACCACCGGAGGCATTCACATAGAGTCATATTTTGTTCTAAGTATTGAGTTGTAATTCTTGAGTTGTAAATCAATAAAAGTGTGATGATCTTCATTATTAGAGCATTGTCCCAAGTGAGGAAAGGATGATGAAGACTATGATTCCCCTACAAGTCGGGATGAGACTTCGAACTTTATAAAAATAAAAGAAGCCCATAAAAAAAGAGGCCAAAGAAGCCCACCAAAAAAATGAGAGAAAAAGAGAGAAGGGACAATGCTACTATCTCTTTTTCCACATTTGTGCTTCAAAGTAGCACCATGATCTTCATGATAGAGAGTCTCATATGTTGTCACTTTCATATACTAGTGGGAAATTTTCATTATAGAACTTGGCTTGTATATTCCAATGATGGGCTTCCTCAAAACGTCCTAGGTCTTCATGAGCAAGCAAGTTGGATGCACACCCACTTAGTTTATTTTGTTGAGCTTTCATATATTTATAGCTCTAGTGCATCCGTTGCATGGAAATCCCTAATCACTCACATTGATATCTATTAATGGACATCTCCTTAGCCCGTTGATACGCCTAGTTGATGTGAGACTATCTTCTCCCTTTTTGTCCTCACAACCACCACCATATACCACCTATAGTGCTATGTCCATGGCTTGCGCTCATGTATTGCGTAAGAGTTGAAAAAGCTGAAGCACGTTAAAAAGTATGAACCAATTGCTTGGCTGAAACTGGGGTTGTGCATGATGGGAGTATTTTGTGTGATAAAGATGAAACATGGCCTAACTATATGATTTTGTAGGGATAAGCTTTCTTTGGCTATGCTATTTTGATAGGACATGATTATTTGTTAGTATGCTTCGAAGTATTACTATTTTTATGTTTTATAAGCTTTTATCTTGAATCATTTGGATCTGAACAATCATGCCACAATAAAGAAAATTACATTGAGAATTATACTAGGTAGTATTCCACATCAAAAATTCTGTTTTTATCATTTACTTACTCGAGGACGAGCATGAATTAAGCTTGGGGATGCTTGATACGTCTCCAATGTATCTATAATTTTTGATTGTTCCGTGCTATTATATTACCTCTTCTGGATGTTTATGGGCTTTACTTTACACTTTTATATCATTTTTGGGACTAACCTACTAACTGGAGGCCCAACCTAAATTGTTGTTTTTTTGCCTATTTCAGTATATCGAAGGAAAGGAATATCAAACGGAGTCCAAACGGAATGAAACCTTCGGGAGCGATCTTTTTGGAATAAATGCAATCCAGGAGACTTGGAGTGGACGTCAAGAAGCAGCCAAGGCGGCCACGAGGGTGGCCAGTGCGCCCCCCTGCCTCGTGGTCCCCTCGTGGCTCCCCTGACCGACTTCCTTCGCCTATATATATCTACGTACCCCGAAAACATCCAGGAGCACCACGAGAAATTATTTCCACCGCCGCAACCTTATGTATCTGTGAGATCCCATCTTGGAGTCTACATCGGTGCTCCGACGGAGGGGGAATCCACCACGGAGGACCTCTTCATCACCACCAAGGCCTCTCCGATGAGTTGTGAGTAGTTTACCACAGACCTTCGGGTCCATAGTTATTAGCTAGATGGCTTCTTCTCTCTCTTTGAATCTCAATACAAAGTTCTCCTTCCTCTTCTTGGAGATCTATTCGATGTAACTCTTTTTGCGGTGTGTTTGTCGAGATTCGATGAATTGTGGTTTAAGATCAAGTTTATCTATGAGAAATATTTGAATCTCTTCTGAATTCTTTTATGTATGATTGGTTATCTTTGCAAGTCTCTTCGAATTATCAGTTTGGTTTGGCCAACTAGATTGATCTTTCTTGCCATGGGAGAAGTGCTTAGCTTTGGGTTCAATGTTGCGGTGTCCTTTCTCATTGACAGTAGGGGCAGCAAGGCACGTATTGTATTGTTGCCATCGAGGATAAAAAGATGGGGTTTATATCATATTGCTTGAGTTTATCCCTCTACATCATGTCATCTTGCTTAAGGCGTTACTCTGTTCTTATGAACTTAATACTCTAGATGCAGGTAGGAGTCGGTCGATGTGTGAAGTAATAGTAGTAGATGCAGGCAGTAGTCGGTCTACTTGTTACGGACGTGATGCCTATATACATGATCATGCCTAGATAATCTCATAACTATGCACTTTTTTTATCAATTGCTCAACAGTAATTTGTTCACCTACCGTAATAATTATGCTATCTTGAGAGAAGCCACTAGTGAAACCTATGGCCCCCGGGTCTATCTTTTATCATATAAGTTTTCCATCTACTTTTATTTCCATCTTTTACTTTCCAATCTATATCATAAAAATACCAAAAATATTTATCTTATCATATTATCTCTATCAGATCTCACTTTCGCAAGTTACCGTGAAGGGATTGACAACCCCTTTATCGTGTTGGTTGCGAGGTTCTTGTTTGTTTGTGTAGGTGCGTGGGACTTTTAAGGAGCCTCCTACTGGATTGATACCTTGGTTCTCAAAAACTGAGGGAAATACTTACGCTACTTTGCTGCATCACCCTTTCCTCTTCAAGGGAAAAACCAATGAATGCTCAAGAGGTAGCAGGCACCCACAAGTTTCACCGTTGGCAAGCTGACTAGGGATTTCGCCTGGCCTAAGTCCAAACAATCCCATAGGTTGGGTTGGAAACCAAAGATGAGGAAGCCCGATCATTTATCAGTACCACCACATCGGGAAGAGGGTGGGCCTACACCTACCACCGGAGGGCTGCGGCAATGGGTGATGTCGGATCAGGAGTTTTGTATCTGGCATAAGGTGATTCGTGGAGGTGGACAGGGTCTGGGAGGCAGCGGGGCAAGGAGAGCCAACGGGGAAAGCGACCGCAACCGACGACGCAAACGATCAAGGTACTAGAGGGGGCGCTGATCCGAGCCGCTAGGACCGGAGCTGCTAGGACGTTGGTGAGCTGAGGAAGCTAGAAGGGACACAACTATTGGATCACCAAGGTCGGAACCCCGGCGGCAGAGGCCGCCGACAATATGTGGACACTAGAGAACACATGTCCAGGATCATCGGGCTGGAGTAGTGCCGGCAATGGGCCCGTTGCAAGGCCTCACACACCCACCATGTCAGTAGACCGGCACTCCGCCGGAGGCAACCGCTGCTAGGAAACAACCATTGTGGCCTCTACAGGCCGCCACGCCGAAGCCGCAACTTGAAGGAAGACGACACCAGTGATCAAGATGGCAACGGGGATGAAACCCGTCGGGTTTTGCTTGCCCATCCCCGTCCCCGTGAAAAAAACGCAAGCCCATCTCCGCCCCCGAAACCGTGTGCGAGGACAGTTTTTTTCCATCCCCATCCCCGTCAGATCTGGATCCGCAGGAACTCATCCCCGCGAGTGGTCATCAAAAACAACAACAACATTTGGGGGGTGGCACCAGGAGGTAAGCAGATGGATGCGTGGATTTGAGATTTTTTGGGTTGGGCCTGCTGTTTAGATAAGGGAGTGTGGTAAGCTAGCAAAAGTGAATATTTCGGTTGCACGGAGGCGGGTTAATGGGGTTTTGGCTAGTTCGGGTCTATTACAGGGACCATATGTCATATGTTTCACAGGATTTGGGTGCGGGTAGTGCTGAAACGGGTTTGCACCCGTGGAACCTGACGGGCTTGAAATTTTACCCCAGAGCAGCCCCATGGGGATAGAAATGAGCCCACCCCTCTCCCCTAATAGGGTAAAAACACGCGGGGACATGGGTTTCGGGGCCCGTTGCCATCTTGAGCCGGGGATGAGGCGAACCACGAGAATCGAGGCAGCCCAAAAAAGCGCAAGCCCGACCACAACGGTTGTACCTACACCGAGGGCAGCACACACAATAAAAGGAGCTAGGCTACACTGTTTGGTGGTGGTGGTGGGGGTAGCAGCCAAGGCCGAGGCCACACTATATCGTTTAACTCCCCGGACCGGCTGGGGGAACAGCCAGAAAGGACTCTTAAGGCGCGTCGAGAGTGGATCTCGGGGGAGGAGGATGCAACATGCAGAGCGAGACGAATATGTCCTGCCGCCACCGTCCCCGGTCTCAACACGTCTTCGCCGGTGAGCCTTCCGGCAGCGGGATGTGAGGAAGGTATTGTTTCCCCGTGTCGCCTTGG
>NC_041389.1:464347229-464362710 GCF_002162155.2 Triticum dicoccoides | reverse complement strand
TTGCCTTTTGGCACAGGCTTCAACTGAAACCAAACTGTCGATAGTACAATCCTTGGAGGCCGGAGGGTGCTCGGGACGTCCATAAGGTACGTGACGAACAACACCATCACTCGAGTCGTCCAAGTTGTTGGTTCGTCCTCCGTGCAGAGGACACGGCCGAGTTTGATGTTTTCCACCAAGATGGATGGTAAATCCTTTGTCTCTTCCAGCATTTTTCACCCCTCTGCGCATTTCCCTCCAAAACTATAAACAGGGAATCATCAGTGCATCCACGTACACTGCGTCGTCAGGGGACATTTCACATTGGCCTTGTCTCGTCTCTCACGTTACATGTCCCCGCCGTCCTCAGTGGCCAAGTGTAAACCACAAGCAAAAGCGAGAAGAAATGGGTGGTTTTACCGTGACGCTGCCCCAGGATGCCCTGCGGGTACATTCCTGCCTGTGCCTCCACGTTGTTACTGCGGTCCATGGGTGGTATAGCATCTCTCCCTCTCTCTCTCTCTCTCTCTCTCTCTCTCTGGAGAATAGTGTGACCAGTTCTCCTCTGCCTCTTGGGTTTCTTCTCTTCTCTGTGTGCGCACAATCTTCCACAAAACCTCAGACGCTCCCCACCCACCGCCCATATCTGCTACCCAAGAGTCCATTGGTCCAACAGCATCACCCTGTGCCTCCTCTGTTCTCCGTCTTGTTCTTGCCCGAGAGCAACCGTAGATCAGTCCAGACAAACTAGCAAAACAACCATAGATCAGTCCAGACAAACTAGCAAGCCTTTGAAGATCTCCTCTTGCTGCAAGAATCCAAGAGAAGGGTGTTTTGTTAGAACAAGTTCATCGCCTGCCTTGCCTTGCCAGCCAGCCTCTGCGTCGTTGCAGGTTCTTCGTCGATTCTTTCTCTGTTCTTCTGTTAATCAATCCCTAGTTGGTCCTGGAGTGATGATTTGGAGTTCTTGATAGCGCTCCACTAGAAGTAGATGTGAGGTTGCTCGCACGGTTCTTGCCTTTTGTTTTTGGTTGTTGGATTTAGATGGTACAGTGGTTAGGTTGCTTCGTAGCTGGTTCTCCTTGGATACCCACCACACCAAGCAAGCAAGCAAGCGTTCATTCCCACCTGAAATGTGTCGGAGTCCAGTATTCCCTTCGATGCTCTTGGTTCTAGGGACTGATTTGTGGTGAGATCATCACAACTTTGGAAGATCTTTTGTGTATTTTACCCCCAACAACAGATGGCATGCATCTATAAGGAGGGATCCATCGTTAGATAGCCGAGGTTTAAACCAACAGCTGCTTAATCTGAACCTTCTCTTAGCCATTTACAGTACTCTAGCAGATTTTCAGATGCTGACTGAAAGTCTGAAACCATGTCTTCTGCTCTCTTTTTTGACTGAAAATCATGTCTCTTTATGCATCGGCTATTTGGTTGATTCTTTCCAAGGTAGGCACCGAGAGGAAAGATGGTCTCACTCGATTTATTTCTGCTACTCGCAGCTCTGTGATTAGAGCTATTGGGTCAGGCTGCGGGCTGCCTGGATCCTGGATGGGCAGGCCTAGAGGTGGGAAGGCCAAGGAATCGATGGAAGCTGCGAAGAACGAGGACGCCGGTAGCGCGGGCGAGGAGGTGATCCCAGCCTACAAGAGGAGGGGACGGCCACAGAAGCTTCTCAAGCACGACGCCGATGAGGAAGAGGACACCGCCAAGGTTGAAGACGACGGCGACGGCACAAAAGAAAAGATTGCGCCACGCAAGGAGTCGACGGGCGCAGCCGGGAACGGAGGGAAGAAGAGGCGGCGGCAGTCGAAGCGCGGCTCGGAGTCAGCAACGGAGGAGAAGGGCGGCGCGCCGGCGAGGGCGCCGACCGGATTCCGGCAGAATGGGAGCCGGCGGAAGAGCACCCCGCGGAGAGCTGCAGAGGCGGGGGTGGAGAGCAAGTGAGGCTTGAAGACTGAAGAAGTGTGTGACGTAATGAGGAACTGCCTAATTGCAGCAAGTAGTTATGTACTAGCTTGAAAATTGCACCATTAGTGGTAGCTTTTAGGTTTATGAGTTACTGTGACATTATGGATATTAGGGGCTTATGTCAAGTTAATTCTATAGCCAGGGCACATGGATTAAAATTTTCTGGGGGGAACTCCGTTTACAGAGCGCTAATTGCTTCCCCGCGGCGGCCACCTTCCCCGCGCCCAGCATGGGCGCTCCGCCCTAGCGGCCCGCTTCAGCCTCGGATCCGCATGGCGGCTCTGCTCCAGGCTCTGACCCGTTGGTCTCTTCGGCGCCCCCTACTCCATCCCCGCCGGAGATCCCAGGCCCTGGCGCGTCTTCAAGGCCGGATCCGGAGGCCCCGTCGCGCTTGCTGCTTCGAGGGGACTGCTCCAAGGCAGCTACATCGGAAGACCCGACGGATCTCAGCACCCCCCAGCCCGACGCCTTCAATCCATCATCGTCGTCCCATCCCCCGCAGTCGAGCATTCCCCTTCAGGAATGGGCGGTGGCTGGACCGAGGTCTCCTCGCGCAAAAGCCGCAAGGCAGCTCTGGATCCACAGGTTTCTTCAAAGAAGAGCGCGGCTCCGCGCTCAGACCGGCGGCCGGACTTCAATGCGGTGGGTGGCCGGGAGGCCTTCTTAAGCCGCTTTCGCGGCCGCTGCTTTCGCTGCCTCAGCAAGCACCACCGTAGAAAGGACTGCCGCGACCCTCTCCGCTGCGTGATCTGCGAGCTCTGCGGCCACTTTGCCAGAGAGTGCCCTCAAAATCCACGAAATGGCCATGGCGGCCCTGCCTCCACTAGGATAGGCCTGCTTGCTCCTCGCCCCTCTGTCCACTCTCGCCTCCGTTTCCCCACCCCGCCTCCGCCACCGCCGGCCCCTCTCTCCCCGACGGCTGCCGACATGGCTGAGCTCAGCTTGGTCGACACAGCCAGGCGCCCCCGCGCAAGCCACAAGGTCGGCGAGTCCACCCCGGCCATCGAGCAGAGTGTCTTCTTCCTGCGACGCCACGCCGTCACGCTGCGCGCGGCCGACGGAATCTGCGCCACCTCGCCCATGGCGGTGGGCCGCGCGTTCGAGGTGCAGCTGTGCATCCCATCGCATCACCTGCGGGTGACGGCGCACAACCCGAAGGACTTCTTCGTCATCTTCACCCAGCCAGCCCACCACGACAACGCGGTGCGCCGCGGCACCCTGCACGTCGACGGCGTCAACTTCAACATCGCGCCCTAGGGCGAAAACAACCACGCTGGCCACAGCATCTTCAACCTCCATGTCTGCTGCGTCATCGAGCACCTGCCTCAACAGTACTGGACCCTGGAGGGCGTCCAGGAGGTGTTCGGCGACAAGGTGCACATCGATCGGCTGGACAGCCGCACGCTGGAGCGCGACCACACCAAGACATTCGCGTGCTGGGTGTGGGTCTGGGACATGGCGTTCATCCCCACCCGGCACACCTGCTGGAAGCTCCCTCAGGGCGCCGGGCGCGTCGAGGAGATGGAGGGCCACTCGCCGCCCGATCGGCGTGTCGCCCTGCTGCCTGGCGCCGAGCGCTACGACATACTCATCCATGTCGACAGGGTGGAGGACTGGGCTCCCCGCTCTCCGCGCTCCTCCCACTCAGCTCAGAGCGGCCTGCCCTCCTCCGACTCCAACCACGACGATAGCTTGCCGCGCTCCTACACGGGCACTTGGGTCATGCATGTGAAGGACGGCCAGATGGAGGAGCGCCACCGTCGTCTGCAGCGTGCGCCGGTGGTGGACACGGGCTGCCGCGGCCTTCCTCGTGGTGGCCCGCGGCGCGACGATGAGGGGCCGGGAGGCGGCGGCGGCCGGTGCTCCTGGAAGGATACGTTGCTTGGGCGCGGGCGCGGCTCCAACGCCTGGTCTGGAGGGGACGGGGCCACCAGTAGGGTGCGCCAGCGCAGCCGCTCCCCCCCCCCCCACGCCGCTCTGGCAACTCAAAAAGCCGCGGCCAGCAAGGTGGCCACGACTGATCGTCCGGCAAGGCGTATCCAAGCAAGAAGAAGAGCAGCAAGTAGCGTCTGGCAAGTCAGGTGCACGTGCCCACACCTTCAGCTCCCGCACATGTGCCGGCCCCCGACGACGTCGACGAGTTCTTCGCCACGACTGACAAGACCATCCCCGCCCCCCTGTCGTCCGGCGACGTCGTCGCGGCCCAGCTCGATGAGATGATTGCGGCATCAACGGCCGTGCCCCTGGACTTCGAGGAGGGGACACGCAAGAGGCGGGACAAGGCAGCGGTGGAGATGTCGGACGCATTCAGCCCCACGCTCTCTGCAGCGTGCTACAACCCGGCTCTACTCAGCTGCCAAACGCCGACGAACGTGGCCATGGTTGCCGTCCAGCTGGGAGAGGTGACGCAGCAAGTTCAACACCTGGAGATTGCGGAATCCTCAGCCGCCCCACGACGCCTCTTCTGTGACAAGCCGGCCCCCCTGCTCGGCCAGCCGCCGTCCAAGCGAGGCTCTGCTCCACCCAAGGTTTGAGCTACGTCAGTCCCCCCGCCGCGTCAGAGCGCGTGTCAGGCGGCCCAGAACTGCAAGGTGCCGGTGGCGCAGCGTGGCTCACTCCATCTGGTCCAGGGGCTGGGCCTTCTTGGCCCGAAGGAGAAGATGACGAAGAAGGCTGCGGAGGCACTCGTGCGTAGGTTCAACGAGCCCCTCTCCGATGAAGATATCGCCGTCATCGCCAAGCTCACCAGGCTGGGCAAGGATGCCCTTCGCATCCCCGCTGGCCTCAACGGGCCGGAAGAAGACGCCGAGGAGGCCATGGTCTAGTTATGTTAGGAACCTCTTTGTGTTGTAGTTGTAGTAGTAGTTTCCGGCGACGACCAGCGCTTGGCTGGTCGGAGTTAGGTTTGATTCAATCATGTAGCAGTGCAAGGATGAGGCCGGTCTGGCGCCGTCGTGGTTTGGGGCCTATTGGTGGTCGACGGCGCCTCCCGGAGAGCTGGATGGTGTACCTGTTCGTCTTTAGTAAGTGTAGTCGCCGGAGAAACCGCCAGTGTCCTCATGAATTACGACCTACACTCCCCCCGATCACGAGCTGGAATGTATGGGGCTTGAACTCGCCGGCGAAGAGAGAAGCGGTTAGAGAAGTAGTGACTACACATCGTACCGCCATTCTGTGCATGCAAGAGACCAAGATAGACGCGTGGTCACCAGCGCTAGTCCGCGATATTGGTGGCCAAACGCTGCAGGGCTGCGCCGTAATGCCCGCCATCGGCACCCGCGGTGGCATTGCCATCTTATGGAACAGAGATCTTGTAGATGCCGTCACGCACGCTGTTGGCCAATTTGCAGTCACGATCAGGGTCACCGTAGCTAGAGGTCACACTTCTTTCTGGCTAACCACGGACCGACCGATGACGCGAACAAGGAGGCTTTCCTCCAGGAGATCTCGAACACGGTGCCGCATGTGTCTAAACCTTGGATAATCTGTGGTGACTTCAATCAAATCTATGAGGCGAGAGAGAAGAGCAATCTCAACCTCAACAGGAGGCTGATGGGCCGTTTCAGGGCGGCCATTGATAAAGCGGGGCTTCGTCAGCTAAAATGCAGCAACCGCAATTTCACCTGGAGCAATGAGCGCGACAACCCAACCCTAGTGGGCATCGATAAATTCTTCTGCAACATGTCATGGGAAACCATTTTTCCCCTGACCATGCTCATGGCCGCCTCCACCGCCTGCTCCGACCACTGTCCGCTGGTGCTGTCCGACGCGGCCGGACCACGACGGCACAAGAGCTTCAAGTTTGAGTCCTTCTGGCCGCGCTTCCCGCGCTTTGCAGAAACGGTGACTGCGGCCTGGGCACGACCGGTGGCTGCCTCGTGTGCGTTCACCCGCCTCCACATCAAGCTTGCCCGGACGGCCAAGGATCTATGCATTTGGAGCCAAGGTCTCTTCGGGGATGCAAGGGTGCAATTCCATATGGCCAAGGATCGAGAGATGCAGGAAGAGGCAGGCCTCCAGGCTCACCTGGCTGCGCTTCGGTGATGCCCCAACAAAGTTCTTCATGGCAAAAATCTGCTCAAGGAAGAGAAACAACTTCATTCACTCTCTGAAGGTCAATGACTCAGTAGCCACGGCACACAGCGACAAAGAAGCAGCAATTCACAACCACTTCGACAGCATCCTTGGGACTACAAAGCAGCGATCGTCCACGATAAACTGGGAACAAATTCAGATGCCAACAATTCAAGGTGGTGGGTTGGACAACCCTTTTTCAGAGGCAGAGGTGTGGGTGGCAATTCAGGCATCTCCGGCAGAGAAATCCCCCGGGCCGGACGGCTTCAACGGCATTTTCTTCAGATCGTGCTGGCAGATAATCAAACAAGATGTCATGCAGGCTTTCAACCAGTTCTACAACCTGGCGGGCAACAATTTTGGCTTGCTCAACTCGGCAATCGTAGCCCTAATTCCCAAGAAAGACGGCGCGAACGGCATCAACGACTATCGTCCGATTAGCCTGATACACTCCATCGCCAAGCTAGTCTCCAAGGTGCTCTCGATCAGGCTAGCCCCGGTCGTCCAACACATCATTTCGCCGGCCCAGACAACTTTTCTGAAAACAAGATGCCTCCACGACAGCTTCGTCTACGTCCAAAATTGTGTTAAAGCGCTACATCGAAAAAAGACGCCGGCTGTTCTTCTCAAGCTAGACATCTCCAGGGCCTTCGACAATGTATCGTGGGAGTATCTCCTCGAGCTCATGGTGAACCTGGGGTTTAGTGCGAGATGGAGGGATTGGATCGACATGTTGCTCGCCTCCTCTTCGTCGGCCTTCCTCCTCAATGGCGTCCCTGGCCAAACTATCTAGCATCGGTGTGGACTACGCCAGGGTGACCCACTGTCGCCGCCCTTGTTCATCCTTGCGATCGATCCAATCCATCGCCTTCTTAGAGCGGCTAAAGAAGAGCTCCACATTACGCCGGTGCCAGGCAGGGAAATCAAATTTAGGGTTAGCTTATATGCGGACGACGCCATCATCTTTGCAAACCCAGTTAGGGACGAGATCGACTACCTGATGAATTTGCTCGAGAGCTTCGGCGATGCTACGGGCCTGAAGATAAACAATGTCAAGTCAACGGCAACTCCGATTTGCTGTCAAGATATTGATCTCAGCACGGTACTCCAGTCTTTTGGGGGACCGATCATGCAATTCCCGATCAGATACCTAGGGCTCCCACTCACAGTTGGCCGGATTAGGCTAGTACATCTTCAGTTCATCCTAGATAGAATCCAGGCTAGATTAGCAGGATGGAAAGGGAGAATGCTCTCCATGGCCGGGCGCAGGGTGCTCGTCAGATGCGTCCTCACCGCCATGCCAACGTTTGCCCTTACAGCCCTTAAAATCCTAGTAAAGCTGTTGAAGGAAATAGACAAACGTAGACGCCGATTCCTCTATGGCCAGGATCAGGAGCTCAGCGGCGGTAGCTGCAAGGTGAGCTGGACACGGGTTTGCTCCCCGATCGACCACGGCGGCCTTGGCATCCTCGATCTTCCCAAGTTCAGCCGTGCCCTACGCCTACGATGGCTCTGGCATGCATGAAAAAGCCCGGAGCGCCCTTGGGCAGGAACAGAGCTGCCATGCGATGCCTCCGATCATGCCCTTTTTAGTGCGGCCACAACGGTGACTATTGGAAATGGCAAGATGACTAGCTTCTGGCACTCGTCTTGGATCGATGCGTCTCCACTCAAGCTCCTCCACCCCAACCTCTTTAAACACTCCAGAAGAAAGAACAGATCGGTGGCGCAGGCACTTCTCGAAGACCGCTGGGTCTCTGACCTGGCGCACGGCGACACCGGCTCATTAGCACAGGATGTGATCGCTTTGAACCGCCGGTTGCAATCGTACCACCTTCAGGAAAACATCCAAGACCAGATCAACTGGAAGATAGAAGCATCTGGGCAGTACACTGCGCACTCAGCATACCGTGCCCAGTTCCAGGGAACTATGCAGACGCATTTTCGCGAGCTGGTCTGGAGCACCCGAGCGCTAGCAAAAATCAAGATCTTCGCCTGGCTGCTACACCAATACCGGCTCTGGTGCAACGATAGATTGCAGCGGCGAGGATGGCCAAACAACTATTTCTGTCAGCTATGCCTCCGCAACCTGGAAAGCTCCGATCATTTGTTCTAGAATTGCCCCCTCGCGAAGGAAACCTGGAATTCAATTGCAACATGGACGTGTTGCCGCACGCTAAGACAGGAATCATGGATTGGCAACACAAGCTCCTTGGACAGGTTCAAAGCCATGTCAGATGCGTCGCCACCTGCTCATTGGAAAGCGATCAAGTCTCTTGCAATGCTTGCCCTTTGGCAGATATGGCAGGAGAGGAACCACTTCACATTTAGGGCAAAGGAGGCCAAGGTGGAAGACATTCTCAATGAGATCAGAAGAGGGCTAAGCCTCTGGCAACAAGCCGGCATCAAATCAGTGCAGAGCCCCTTCGGGGACCCGTCGGGAGAGTAGGCTAGCGGCTTGTGCCTAGGGGCACTATGTTCTTTTCTTCTTCTTCTTCTTACTTTCCTTGATCTTCGGATCTCCACCTTTATCACTTTGTCAACTGCTCCCTGCTTATGATCAATGAAACACCAGCCATTGCCGGTCCTTAAAAAAATGGCAATTACAGTTTTGTTTTGTTCTTAAAGCTTTTTTCTTGGTAAAACTTCTAATTTATTCATCGATAGTCATGGTACTACAAAAACGTCATAAGTAAAGATTACATCCATGTTCGTCGGCCATCTAGCGACGAAAATTGTTGTGCTAAGTCACATAGAACCACTACACTAGAACAACAATCATCAGTTCATCACCGACAAAGAGAAGCGTAGACACACAATTTTTTTTCATCAGTCGATGCATGCAGCCATATTATTTGAAAGCGTAACAAAGTCCTAAAATCCAAAGAAGCTCAAAATCCGAGCAAAAAGGAGAAAATAAATCTGTAAAGCACGCCATTCGGCAAGAGAGCATACACATCTAACCTATTATTAGTTCGCCATCCAGTTGGCTGAAGATAGCCCTTGCTACCGTCTCCCAGCGGTTGCACCCAATAACGATAAGCTCCCTATAGACACACATGAACACAAACGACCAAATACTAAATTCAAGTAGATCCACCGAAGACAAAATCCGATCGAATCCCGTGAGATCCCTAGAGACACACGTTCCACACGCCCTTAGAGATGCTAGATGCACCGTCGAGCCGAGGGCTAGGCGAGGAGAACCTTATTGCATCGTCAGCTCGTCTTTCTAGGACACAAACACTAAACGATGAAAAGACGTCTAAAAATGGGTTATGCCACCATGTCCTAACGAGGCGGACCTGTCACACCGGCAGGACCCGAGGGGTCACTAATCGCGTGGGTCTTGAGAGCACAAGCCAAGGGGTACGAGGCGTGTATGCTCTTGAAGCTTTTGATTATGTACTCCCTCCGTTCGGAAATATTTGTCATCAAAAATGAATGAAAATGGATGTATCTACAACTAAAATACATCTAGATACATCTATTTCAATGATAAGTATTTTCGGACGTAGGGAGTAATAACTAATAATTTGTGCTTATGCACCATTGATGCAGGGCCAGGGCATAATAAACATCCATTTCCATAAAAGATGGAGGCCTTTTAATTTTTGAGATTTTAGAAGCACGGAAAGAGAATTAAAGTTCCAAAATAACACTTTTTTTCTGCAAAGATATGTACATGCTCTCTAGTTATCTGCAAAGTTTTATTAAATAATAAAATGATTTGTGGGCTACACAAAAAAGACAAAATTTTGGTTCAAATACAAAATCATTTTAAACCTTTTTTTGTCTTTTTTGTGTAAGCCACAAACAGAAATATATGTTGGTGCAATTTATACCCATGTACTATAATGTTAAGTGGTCATTTTTGCGACAGGCTTGGAGTATGAAGGGTTTCGATGTGGTTTGGAGAAAGTAGGTCAAATCCTTTGTACAAGAAAACAGCGGAGGGATCAAGGTCAATAAGGATATAGATTATTATTTCCAAACGCAAAAGGGACTGAGATCCAATGCCTCCTATCATGTTTAATGTCATTGCTGATATATTGGCGGTTCTCATTGGCCGAACCAAAGAGGACAGTCAGGTGGGTGGGCTCATTCCTCAACTTGTCGAGGGTGGGTGTCCATATTACAATACATAGATGATACTATTATTTTCATGGAACATGATTTGGCAAAAGTTAAAAATATATAACTGATTTTATGTCTTTTCAAACAAATGTCTGGTTTGAAAATTAATTTCGACAAGAGTGGACTGATCTATTTTGGGCACACCAAGGAAGAATAGGAAAATTTTAGACAATTGTTCGGTTATGAGTTGGGATCTCTCCTGCTTAGTTACCCGGAAGTCCCAATTCATCGTCAAAAATTAACCAACAAAAAATAGAAGTGCATCGAGGATCGATTTGAGAAGAAGCTAAGTTGCTGGAAGGGCAAGCTTATGCCTTATGAAGGTCGGCTAATTCTGATATAATCAGTGCTTACAAGTATGCAAATGTTTCTACTGTCCTTCTTTGAAGTGCCTCTGGGGTACAAAAAGGCTTGGATTTTATTGGTCATGTTTTTTTCTGGCAGAATGATGTTAATAAATCCAAGTATAGGCTGGCCAAGTGGGTTATAATTTGTAGGCTGAAGTACCAATGGGGTTTAGGAATTGAAAACCTTGAGCTAAAGAATAAATGTCTGCTCAGTAACTGGTTGTATAGTTTATCTGTAGAGGGCGAGGGTGTGTGGATACAATTATTGCATAACAAGTATTTGCAATCCAAAACCCTCGCACAAGTAACGGCCAGCCGAATGATTCTTCTTTTTAGAAGGGGCTGATGAGGAAAAAGGTTGCCTTCTTCAATAGGAGCAAATTCACTGTAGGAAAGAGTAACACTACTAGATTTTGGGAAGGTACATATCTAGGGGAAACGCCGCTGACCATACAATATCCAACCATTTACAATATTGTACAATATAAATATGCCTTCGTAAGTACAACACTAGGATCAGTTCCCTTAAACATTCACTTTAGGAGATCCATCGTTGGGGAACGAAGGGATGGAAGGCTACATCTTGTGTGTAGGTTGATGAAGGTTAATCTTTCTGATGAGCCAGATACAATACATTGAAAACTTTCAATGTGAGGGGTACTCTCAGTTAAATTAATGTATACAAATTTGATAAAGACCGGTCCAATTCCAAAATCGCTTCACATTTAAAAAGTTAAGGTGCCTCTAAAAATAAAGGTCTTTATGTGGTTTGTTCACAAGGAAGTGATCTTGGCTAAGAACAACTTAGCAAATCATAGTTAGGAGGGCGGTAAACGGTGTTCTTGCAACGATCAGGATGAATCTATCCAACATTTTTTCTTCAAATGCCCACTCGCCAAGTTATTGTAGCGTACAATACATGTGTCCTTTAATTTTAGTCCTCTTAATAGTATTCACACTTATTTGGGGCATGGCTTAATCGGGTAGAGCCTAAAATAGCCGCGCATATTCGAGTCGAAGTGTGTGCATTACTTCGGCTATTTGGAACTGTAGGAATGATGTGATTTTTAACAGACAAAATATCACCATTTTTTTGCAGGTCATCTACTGGGCAACGGCCTGGATCTGTACATGGTCGTTACTCAGTCGTGCGGAAGTCAAGGAGCATATGACATATCGGTGCAACCGTTGGGAGATGTTAGGACGACCTATTTACAATCGATTTGGATGACGGTCCGATAGGAGTAATCATCTTGTCATTTTTTTGCCGGTTGTGGCAATTATTTCCTTTTATTTCAATTCGAGTTGTGAACTATACCGAACTATGTATTTTCTATTTTGTGGCTACTTTGTTTAATAATATGCATGTATGCATCAATTGATGTAGAGGCAGGTGGTAATCCTCCTTTTTTTTAAAAGAAAAAAAATTACTCAGATACTATGAAAAAGAAATACCCAAGTACTTTTCATAAAAAGTGGGGTATGAAAATATTATTTAAAAGGAAAGGATGTCCTGTTTCTGGACTGCATCCATGCACCGACCAAAAAGCATTATTGTTGATCATATATGATAGATAGAAACTTGCTCACGTGCATCACCACAATCCATACTAAGGACTGGGAGTCCAGAACACCAGTTTCCTTTGCCACTTCCTTTACTTGTTGCCATCTTTTCTTTTGTTGCTAAAGCGTACAACTAGTTGGGAACTTTGGATTAGGTTTGAAAGACGGTTTTTGAACTTCAACAATGAACTTCAATTTGGTTCAGAGAACCTCATGAATTCATGAATACATCTAAGATACCCCACCACCACCACCAGCAATTGGTTTGTCTGAACCGTGATTTTGTCCTAGCCACGCATGTCACGTCACTCCCTTTTCTCTCTTATCTACCATGTCAACCTCTCGGTCAATGTGTAAGTATAAACCCCCATCTCTCTTTCTCTACTGGACTTAGCTTCTTATTCTCGTGCCTCTCTCTCTCTCTCTCTCTCTCTCTCTCTCTCTCTCCTAATCCAGTTTCATTGGTTCCTTTCCTAGCATGAAAATCTCCATAAGACTACCCTCAATACCACAAAACTGCTTAAGAGCTCACATTTTGTGCTCTAGTAGATTACCTATCTCAACCCCAATATCTATGTTTCTTCGGGGTACCAACCTATATTATGTCTTGACCGCATCCAAACAAAGCGCAGACACCCCACACCCTATGCCCGAAAAGTCTGGAAGGATGAACTTTCAACCTCCCAACCTTCGCCTCCCACTTCGCATTAGTCGCCTCTGCCTCCTCTCGCTCACTCGAACTTCCTGATGCCATCGCCTGTCGCTCGTGTGGCCAAGTCAGCTCAAACGCCCCTCTTCATGGGTCAATGTTGTCTCCTGCAACACCTCATGTTGTCGCCTCAACGTGCCTCAAAGTTACCGATACCCACAAGTGCAGGAAATCATTTGTATATTGTTTTCATAAGTATGAGTGTCGAATCCAACGAATAACAAAAGAAAATGGTGCCTTAATTTATTTTTGGAAATGACCACAAAATCTGAATGAAGTGATAATGTGCTTCAAAGTAGCATTATTTCAAAGTGTTGCAAAATAGAAAGTTTATGAGCTTTATATTCACTATTAGAAATTGTTTAACATTGTTCGCGCAATATTGTCCGACCATAAGCCATAGATTAGTGGTTCGCTCATCATTGATCGGCCCACCCACTCTGGTTAATGATAAGGCCCCGAGGGATCGACTGGAAAGTTATCACTAACGAACCATAGGATGAGCTCATGTCAATCTTCGATAGCTAAATTCAACCATTTATCTTCACCGATTGGTTGCTTAGTATAGTTCGTTAGTGATAATGAATTACACTAATGTTGTGTTGCACCCTAAGACTTTGACCCAACCCATGTACCAGTGGGAAAATGAAAAAGGTCCATCTCAATTGACATCTACCCTATCCTAACAAGTTGGGCTGGATCCGCCACTAACCATGTATATACTATTAAGACCTTATTTGTTAATGTAAAATTATTTTTACTTGCTTAAACTTTGACTATATGTTTTATGGTATGCAATACGTACTCATGAAATTGCTAATTTTAAACTATCATATTTGTTAGGCCCATTGTACCCAGTTCTCACTAGAATCTTTTAAGTGCACAAGCACCAGCCTTGGGCGGAGGGGATGACCTCGCCGGTGGCTGCTGAGGCCTGAGCTCACCAGTGCCAATGCCGCTGCGAAACCGCAAATGAAGAACAAAGCAGCAAGGCGTGTCATTAAAGTTTTTTGAGTTTTGGTGCAGCACGTCACACTTATTGGTTTTAATAGGTCCATCTTGGCCCAGTGGCGTGTGTGTGTTCAAATGCCATAACCTTAAAAAGTAGTAGAGGCCTGCCACAAACGGCACTATAGCACACAACCACACACCAAAGGGTGCTCCTATACACCACTTGTAGCGCCAGTTTCCGATCTGGGGCTTGCATGCCTCCACTTCTGGATCAACCCATCTATTATTCACGCCCACAATTATGAATTTTTTCCCTTTTTAGTTGACTGTTGACAATCAAAATAAAAAATTCATAATATTGAACAAAACTTCACCAAATGTGAATTTGACTAAAAAAGTGCATAACTTTGAAAAGTTGATGGAAAATGAAAAATATTTCACAAAATTTTGGAAATCGAATTCATGAATTTAAAAAAATCATAAAATTTGAAAAATTTCATGACATTTTTTAAGAAAAAGCACGAATTATTGATTTTTTGTGAAATTCAAAAATTTCACGAATTTGGAGGAAATTATTTTTAATAGTTTGCAATTCTTCCGAAAAACTTGAATTTGAAAGAAGTTCAGATATCTTAAAAATAAAAAATAAATGTAGAACTAAAATTAAAATGAAATGAAAAAGAAACCCGTTCCAGAAAAGCCGAAACAGAAAAGGAAATTTGGTTTTTAGAAACAAGAAAAATTTGGCTGGGAAGCTTCCCAAAACCGGGACGAGATCTCGCTAGTTGCTAATATGCGCCGGCCCATTACAAAAGAAGCCTGTAACTGGGGTCATAAGCACCGAATAGAAAATGGCCACACCAACGTGGAAATGTACAGCTACCTACTTGCACCAGACCCCTAAGAAAAACCTACTTGCACCAGTAGCTCACACCAAACATCCGATCCAAGCTACTCCCTCCGTCCTATAATATAATAACATTTTTTATACTAACGTAGTGTTAAAAACATTTTTATATTACAGGACGGTGGGAGTAGTTGATTGTCACGTTTACACTACCTATCCTGGCCACTCTTCCTAAAAGAGTTGTACCTCGGCCACTCTATCGCAGTGATTGCTCTATCGTGTGCCATCACTCCTCGATCGCCCATTGACATACCGGCAGTGTGACAAAACAGTGATTTACGAGTTATTTCTACACGAAAAACCAGAGAAATGGGAGGTACCGTTGCACTGCTCCCTCAACATTTGTACGCCCCGCAGAAGATTGAGGCAAATGTACTAGTGATACATCAAATTGCAGAGGATGACCACTTTGGTTCATGAAATCAGAAAATACATGAAATTGGTATTCAAACTTGTCTCGGGGTGCAAATACAGTGCAACTTTCGTTTGTAGCTGTCGACGGCGCTTGCGTGACGCCTGACTCACTGTTAGTGACTGGAAGGGGCTGCAACATCGCATTTTTGAAGAAGTATCCCTAAATGAGTACAAAATCTCAAAAACATGCCTTCAAATGCCACTATGACTGTCCGGTTCCAGTCATCAGTGAACAACACAAAAGGGATAAATTGATACTAAAATGATGGGTACTGGACGTCGGACGAGCGTCACATTTTTTTGGTGCCAAAAACACCTAAATTAGTACTAAATCTCGAAAACAGGCTCTCAAACGCCACTCTCACCCGTCATGTCCTACCTGTAGGCAAACAATACAAAGGGATAAATTGATATGAACCCTAAACC
>NC_041389.1:464334543-464346867 GCF_002162155.2 Triticum dicoccoides | reverse complement strand
CTTAGGCCCAGCCCATAAGGCAACAACCTAGATTTAGTGTAAGATTCGCTCAAAAAAAAGATTTAGTGTAAGACTCAGCCCTTCTTGCGCAACTTTCTATGTTAGTGCCGCTAGTCTAGAATGGGTAACTAGAGTTAATGTCTTCTAATAGATCAGCACATCGGGTAGGTTGTAGTCGGTGCAGTCCATTTTGTTGGATATAGGGTTCCGGCAAAACCCTTAAGGTTCGAACTCTGGGGTGCGCGTGAAGATCTCCCCCCTACCGATTTGCGTCCGAACGCCTCGCTAAGAATCTAAGCTACACGATGAACATCACAAGGGACGCAAGGTTTATACTAGTTCGGGCCACCGTTATGGTGTAATACCCTACTCTAGTTTGTGGTGTGGTGGATTGCCTCAGGGGCTGATGATAAACAGTACATAGGAAGAACAGCCTCGTGAGGGTGTTCTTGTGCTAGTGTGGGGTGTGGATGAACTGCCTTCTCCCTTTGCTACGGTGGTGGCTAGTCCTATTTATAGAGGCCCTGGTCCTCTTCCCAAATATTGAGCGGGAAGGGCGCCAACAACGGCCGTTTTGAAGGGGAACATCTAGTACAAGTTATCGTGACTAAAGTTGGTCTTTGGCTGCCAAAGGCACTGGCGATGACGCCGTCTTGGGCTCCACGGTGACCTTCATCCTACCGCTCTGCTGGTCTTGGTCTCGTTGCACCGAAATGGTAACCTTTACTTGATCCCTCGGTACTCCGCGCCTGTGCTTGCCCCCTTTGCACCAAAGAGGAAACAAGGAGACTACACAGGCCGGCGCCCGCCTAGCGCCCGCCTGGTCTTGATCGTCATGGCTTGCGTCACGAGCACCTCGCGAGGTACCCCTGCCTTGATCTCTCTGCCGCCTCGCGAGCCTGCCTGATGAGGCCGCTCCTGAGGAAGCCTTCCGTTGTTCGCCCCGCGAGGCTTGGCCCCTTGCGAGGGTCTTGAGCTTGAGTAGATGAAGACGGGCCGTACTGGGCCACCACTTGAGCCATGCCGCAGGCCGCAGACAGGCAAGTCTGGGGACCCCCGTTCCCAGAACGCCGACAGTAGCCCCCGGGCCCAAGGCGCGCTCGGACTTGACTTAGCAGAGAAGCGAAGGGGCAAGTGCAGAGCGCTGCAGGCCCCAACAGCCCGCGGCCTTGGGCGCCGCGTGGCGGTTGATTGGACGTGGGCGTCTCCGCTTCCCCATGCTCCCTTGGCAACTGCCCGACTTGACAAGTCCCTGCATGCAAAAACGACTCATGATTACCTGTGATCGTGGAGGCCGACGGTTGGCCTCCTCTGGACAATAAGTACGGAATGGCGTGAGCCCTCGCAGTCCATATCTTCTTGCTCTGCTCCTTCTTCCTTTCTCCTCCTCCATCTTGTCGCTAATGGTGCCGATCCGCCGGTTTTCAGCCGAAGAGAAAGGAAAGGCCCCCCGAGAGGGCTCCGTCCTGCTCCCGCCGAAGAAGCGGCCAGTCCCCGGCCGCCGTGACGAGGTTGCTCGGCAGGGGACGTCGAGGCCTTGGTACGAGCGGCCTCCACCTGGGTTTTCGCTACCCTTGTACGCCCAAGATGAGGGCCCTAGGGAAGAAGACGCCGAGCGTCGCCGCCCGCGCCGCCGGCGACGCCGACGAATCACAATGACGCGTGTCGTCGCCCCTGGAGTCCATGCCGCGGACTCCTCTCGTGAGCTCGTGCTTCACGCCGCCATGCCTCCAAGCTCCTGGATTCGCTTTCCTCCTTCTTTTGCCTTCGAGATGCCGCCGAGGGGGCCTCTTGAGCTCTGGCTGCAGCACACCGACTGTGGTACCCTCGCGACCGGAGTGGAGGTTGAGGTTGTCGCTCCGGGCAAAGTCTACATGACCCGAGGCTGGGGCGAGATCGCCCGTGTCTGCCGAACAGGGGGCGCCCTCGTGATTCATCTCGAATACGATGGCGCGTCCTTGATGCTCTTCAAGGTCTTCGACGCGGAAGGACGCCGGTTGGAGTGCTGCCCCAGGGATGGCGGCCGGGGCAGCGAAGTGGCGAGGGCTAAGCCTGCCACCCGCTTCTCCAGCAGCTCCTCTAGCAGCAGCGGAGATGCCGATGGGTCCAGCGACATTCCCGAGCTTCTGGTGACTCCGGAGACGAGCGACGACAGCTATGAGCCCCCGAGCTCACGTCGCGCCTGGAGCAAGGTTGCTGCGCCAGGCAGCCGACGCGGCTGATCTGGATGGGGCTGGCGCCGGCCTCTCGTGGCCCATTGTTCATGATGGCGTCGGATGCAGAGGCACCTATAGTTAGGGCTCCTTAGGATTTGCACCTTTTGTTCCCTGCGAGGAATCAAGGAAATACCCCGTGGGGGCATGTAAAGCGTCTGCAATGTTTTTTGTTAATATAATCCTTATCACGAAGCGGTGCAAGATGATTGTCCTGTCTCGGCTTGGTTCCCCCTTTCTAACCTCACGAGGGCTTGCTGCTCTACGGTGACAGGTCCTGGTCCCCAGGCAGGCTTCAGCCGTCGCTGGAATGCCAGGTCGCGATGCCGTGGTCAAGGCCAGGAGGTGAGCGGCCCAAGGTCCAGCAAGAGCCCCGAGGTGCGATGCTCAGGAGGTCCCCTTTAGTGGTCAAGCAGCCACCGCTGGGCGAGAGAGGAAGGCAACGTAGCCGCCACAGAGCCGCATTAAGTGAAGATTTGGTGTTGCATTAACTAGCTATTCCAGGAGCGTGACTTATCTCGGGAGCTTGGAGCCGTTCCTTAGCGAGGCGCCGGACCTGGACGTCGGCAGCTGGGAAGTTGCTGGGTCAAACCCTCGCGACGCTCTCTCCTCTCTCCCCCGCACTCTCCTTCGTGCTCTACGTCCTCAGGTCTCGGCCCTCGAGCAAGATCAGCCGCTGCTAGTATGCCAGGTCGCGATGCCGTGGACAAGGCCAGGGGGTGAGGGCTGGAGAGCCAGTAAGAGCCCCTGAGTCGCGATGCTCGGGCGCCCCCCCTTTAACGTGCAAGCGGTTCGCACGGGTGAGAGAGAGAGAGAGAGAGAGAGAGAGAGAGAGAGAGAGAGCTCGCGAAGGCCTCCCCCAATGTTATTCCTTAGAGGGGCCCTGTAAACCAACACGAGGAAAACAGGGATTGCCATTACGATTGCCGGCCAGCCATCGATTGCTCCGAGGAAGTGATGAGGGCACTAAGGGCCTGGTGAGGTGGCGCCTTGCGGGGCTGCCGCGGCCAGAGCTCAACTACTCAGATTTGTCGACGTTGCAGGGACGGACCCATGCACAAGCGCCGTGCCAGAGCGAGCATCTCCAAAGATTGGTGTCAATCGAGCAGGCGATCATCACAGGCAGGTTAAGCATGAAAGAGCAAACCGACTTAGATAGATGCGGGAAAGATACATGCCACCGGGTCGGGCCCGAGCGGCTTGGGGATGATGCAGCCTGAGGGGCGCCCCCAGCAAGGTAAAGTAAAGACATACGCAAAAGAGATACATGCCGCAGGGACAGACCCACACGACCTGGGAATGATGCAGCCTTGGGGGTGCTCCCAGCTGAAATGGAACTTGAAAGATGTCACCTGATACCATTGCAGACGAAGGGGTGTTGGAGTAGTTGTTGACGCGCGGTGAAGAAGCCAATCCTCACGAGCTCTCGGAGCCCTGAGCCTTGAGAGGCTCCGGGGGTCTAGGCGGCCCCTCGAGGACCATCTCCATCTCTGCCAGGACCACGTGATGCCTGGCCTCCTGAGCTTCCAGAATGCTCTGCATAAGATGCTGGTGAGCAGCAGCCGCGTCCGGCAGGCCGAAAGGCATGCGAACATAGCTGTGAGGTGGACCCTTGCAACGTCCCACGCGCGAAGGCCAGAAACGCTCCTGAGACATGACTCGATTGAGCCCTGGGTGGTCGATGCAGACGCGCAACCCGCCATCCTTGCCTGGATGGGGAGCTATGCCGGGCAGGCGGCGATTGCCGCGCATGACTCTCGATTCCTGCAGCTCCTGAGTGACCTTGTTGATGAACTCCTGAGGGTTAGGCCCTCCTTGCCTCATGCCTTCCTAAGGGAAATGTGCCGTGAAGCACGCCTCCAAGTGGTGCCCGAGCGCCTCCCTCCTGATCTTGGCAAAGTCAGTGGCCCTCCAGGAGAGAGCCCCCGAGCCTTGCCCGAGGAGGCGCTGGGCGCGCCTTCCTATGCGACGGAGGGAGGCGCCCCTTGGACGGGCACGGATCCTGGCGCAGTGTCACCGGAGGTGCCTGCCTCCTGAGGCCTTGAGCTGGGTGACGTCTTCTTCTTCTTGGGAGTTGCCTCGGGAAGGTTCCTGATACGTCTCCGTCGTATCTACTTTTCCAAACACTTTTGCCCTTGTTTTGGACTCTAACTTGTATGATTTGAATGGAACTAACCCGGACTGACGCTGTTTTCAGCAGAATTGCCATGATGTTGTTTTATGTGCATAAAATAAAAGTTCTCGGAATAACATGAAACTCCACGGAACACCTTAGAAAAAACAATAAAAAATCTTCGCTAAAGATGAAGACCAGGGGGCCCACACCCTGTCCACGAGGGTGGGGGGCTCCCCCCTAGGGCGCGCCCCCTACCTCGTGGGCCCCCTGGTGGCCCTCCGACGCCAACTCCAACTCCATATATTGGCTTTCGGGGAGAAAAAAATCAGAGAGAAGAAAACATCACGTTTTACGATACGGAGCCGCCGCCAAGCCCTAATCTCTCTCGGGAGGGCTGATCTGGAGTCCGTTCGGGGCTCCGGAGAGGGGGATTTGTCGCCGTCGTCATCATCAACCATCCTCCATCACTAATTTCATGATGCTCACCGCCGTGCGTGAGTAATTCCATCATAGGCTTGCTGGACGGTGATGGGTTGGATGAGATTTAACATGTAATCGAGTTAGTTTTGTTAGGGTTTGATCCCTAGTATGCACTATTTTCTGAGATTGATGTTGCTATGACTTTGCTATGCTTAATGCTTGTCACTAGGGCCCGAGTGCCATGATTTCAGATCTGAACCTATTATGTTTTCATGAATATATGTGTGTTCTTGATCCTATCTTGCAAGTCTATAGTCACCTACTATGTGTTATGATCCGGCAACCCCGAAGTGACAATAATCGGAACCACTCCCGGTGATGGCCATAGTTTGAGGAGTTCATGTATTCACTATGTGCTAATGCTTTGTTCCGGTTCTCTATTAAAAGGAGGCCTTAATATCCCTTAGTTTCCAATAGGACCCTGCTGCCACGGGAGGGTAGGACAAAAGATGTCATGCAAGTTCTTTTCCATAAGCACGTATGACTATATTCGGAATACATGCCTACATTACATTGATGAATTGGAGCTAGTTCTGTGTCACCCTATGTTATGACTGTTACATGATGAACCACATCCGGCATAATTATCCATCACTGATCCGGTGCCTACGAGTTTTCCATATACTGGTTCTCGCTTATTTACTTTTCCGTTGTTACTGTTACAATCACTACAAAATACCAAAAACATTACTTTTGTTGTCTTTACTTTTGTTACCGTTACTACCACTATCATATTACTTTGCTACTAAACACTTTGCTGCAGATACTAAGTTTCCAGGTGTGGTTGAATTGACAACTCAGCTGCTAATACTTGATAATATTCTTTGGCTCCTCTTGTGTATAATCAATAAATTTGGGTTGAATACTCTACCCTCGAAAACTATTGCGATCCCCTATACTTGTGGGTTATCAAGACCTTTTTCTGGCGCCGTTGCCGGGGAGCATAGCTCTATTCTTTGAGTCACTTGGGATTTATATCTGCTGGACACTATGAAGAACCCGAAAGACGATCAAACTACTATTTTGCCCTCAAATACGAGGGCAGGTAAGGAACTGCCATCTAGCCTTGCACTAGATTCTCCTTCTGTTATAAGTAAGCTCGCAACACCTAAACCTGCTACTGCTATGAATTCTGATATGTCGCATGTTATTGATGATGCCACTTCTGCTATGCATGATACTTGCGATGAAACCACTTCTATGCTTGATACTACTGTGCCCCTTGGTGAATTTCTTGATGAGCAAATTGCTAGGTCTAGAGAAAGAGAAATTATTGCACCTGAATACAATGATGAGAGTGATGATGAAAATATGCCTGCTATTCCTGAAGGTTATCTTTTTGATGCGGAATCTTCTGCAGCTATTTTTGCTTGCCAGGATAGATACGAACTTAAGAGGTTGCTAGTTAAATGGAGTAAAGAATATTTTAGAGATAGAATGAGACCCGACCCTGCTTTTGCTACTTCACCTATTTGTGTTCCCGATAAGATTATTATGATTTTTTTGTTGATCCAAATATAATTACTTTGGTTGAATCCGATCCTTTTTATGTCTATGAATCTAAAACCGTTGTGGCACATCTTATTAAGTTAAATGATATAGCTGCCCTGTTTACTAATAATGAGAGATCACGCTACCTTTATTTACTCAAAATATTTCCGTTCTCATTAAGGGGTGATGCTAAGATATGGTTTAATTCTCTTGATCCTAGTTGTGTGCAAACACTAGTAGAAAAGGGGGCAATGGCCCAGGCCAGTTCAGCCCATTAGTCCCGGTTCAATCCAGAACCGGGACCAATGGAGCTATTTGCCCCGGTTCGTGAGCCCAGGGGGCCGGCCGGGCCACGTGGGCCATTGGTCCCGCTTCGTCCGGACCTTTTGGTCCCGGTTGGTGGGACGAACCGGGACCAATGGTCCTGGCTCCTGGCCCACCACTATTGGTCCCGGTTGGTGGCATGAACCGGGACCAAAGGGTTACCTTTAGTCTCGGTTCATGCCACCAACCGGGACCAATGGTGCTGCCTATATATAGCCCCTCGCGCAAGAGCAGAGCACACTGCTCTATTTTTTCTGGCCGAGGGGGAGAGGGCTTGGTGGTGCTCTAGCTCACCTCCTATGCACACAAGGTGTTCGATGGAATGCCCGAGCCACACTACTTAAGGTTTCTCCTCTCCAAGCTCGACCGCCAAGCTCCATTTTCCTCAATATTTATCTAGGTTTAGCGGTCCGTCACGCCCCGTCCCCGTCTTCATCGCCGTCGATCACCCGCGCCGATCTCATCGCCGGCACCACCGTGGTGAGCCTCTTGTTCTTATCTTCTTTCTGAAAGGAAAAATATTATTACTTGTTTGTTTAGATAGATACTTGTATTATTTTCTTACTTTTATTATTGCATCTTATATAGTGCGATGGTTTTGGTATCCGCCCCCGTCGGCCCTCGTCCTGTCTATGATTCGGATGTGGTATATATTATCTTTTCATAACTATTGGTTCATTTATTGTTTATGAAAATTATGCCGACCAACGTGACATAGATTTTATTTATCTAGGAGGTTGTTGAACCGAAAATTCCAACCGACCCTATTGTCGAGAGGTTAAATTTAGTTGAAGAAGAAAACAATTTCTTGAAGGAAAAAATAAAAAAAACTTGAGGAGGAGAAGATGATATTGGAGTTGCATGTTGCGGATGTCGTCGGTGATCACAAGATCAAGATGGATGCAATGCACTTGAAGATGAGAAAGATTAGAAAATATGCCATTCATACCGAGGCTTGGTATCATTATGCCGTTGGATCAGTTGTTACCTTGGTTGCGATTATGATCGCATTTGTTTTCGCATTGAAATGTTTTACATAGTTTCAATGTATGGTTTAATTAATTTAGATGCTCTGCAGAGCTTTATGTTGTTAGATGAGAACTATGTATGTACGTTGGTTGTTATGTGATGATGAACTTCTATTAATTTGGTCACTTAATTATCTATTCATGATGTTCTGTAATGATTTTTGACACACTTAATTATATATAATGCACGCAGATGAACCGGCAATGGATGTACGGTTCAAGACACACCTCCGAGTACATTAAGGGCGTGCATGATTTTCTCGAAGTGGCTGAGGCAAACAAGCAGAATGGTTTTATGTGTTGTCCATGCCCTATATGTGGGAATACGAAGTCTTACTCTAACCGGAAAATCCTTCACACCCACCAGCTTTACAAGGGTTTCATGCCACACTATAATGTTTGGACGAGGCACAGAGAAATAGGGGTTATGATGGAAGACGGCGAGGAAGAAGAGTACGATGACAACTATGTGCCCCCTGAATACGGTGATGCTACTGAACATCAAGATGCACCAGACGATGTGCACGATGGTGCTGCAACGGGCGAAGCTGCTGAAGATCAAGAGGAACCAGACGATGTGCCCGATGATGATGATCTCCGCCGGGTCATTGTCGATGCAAGGACACAATGCGAAAGTCAAAAGGAGAAGCTGAAGTTCGATCGCATGTTAGAGGATCACAAAAAGGGGTTGTACCCCAATTGCGAAGATGGAAACACAAAGCTCGTTACTGTACTCGAATTGCTGCAGTGGAAGGCAGAGAATGCTGTGCCTGATAAAGGATTTGAGAAGCTACTGAAAATAATGAAGAAGAAGCTTCCAAAGGATAACGAATTGCCCGACAGTACATACGCAGCAAAGAAGGTCATATGCCCTCTAGGATTGGAGGTGGAGAAGATACATGCATGCCCTAATGACTGCATCCTCTACCGCGGTGCCTACAAGGATCTGAACGCATGCCCGGTATGCGATGCATTGCGGTATAAGATCAGACGAGATGACCCTGGTGATGTTGACGGCGAGCCTCCCAGGAAGAGGGTTCCTGCGAAGGTGATGTGGTATGCTCCTATAATACCACGGTTGAAACGTCTGTTCAGAAACGGAGAGCATGCCAAGTTGATGCGATGGCACAGTGAGGACCGTAAGAAAGCGGGAAGTTGAGAGCACCCGCTGACGGGTCGCAGTGGAGAAAAATTGAGAGAAAGTACTGGGATGAGTTTGCAAAGGACCCAAGGAACGTATGGTTTGCTTTAAGAGCGGATGGCTTTAATCCTTTTGGGGAGCAGAGCAGCAATCACAGCACCTGGCCCGTGACTCTATGTATGTATAACCTTCCTCCTTGGATGTGCATGAAGCGGAAGTTCATTATGATGCCAGTTCTCATCCAAGGCCCTAAGCAACCCGGCAACGACATTGATGTGTACCTAAGGCCATTAGTTGAAGAACTTTTACAGCTGTGGAATGGAAACGGTGTACGTACGTGGGATGAGCACAAAAAGGAGGAATTTGACCTAAAGGCGTTGCTGTTCGTGACCATCAACGATTGGCCCGCTCTCAGTAACCTTTCAGGACAGACAAACAAGGGATACCACGCATGCACGCACTGTTTACTTGACACCGATAGTATATACCTGGGAAGCTGCAGGAAGAATGTGTACCTGGGCCATCGTCGATTTCTTCCGACCAACCATCAATGTCGAAAGAAAGGCAAGCATTTCAAAGGCGAGGCAGATCACCGGAAGAAGCCCGCCATGCGTACCGGTGATCACGTACTTGCTATGGTCAATGATTTACACGTAATCTTTGGAAAGGGTCCCAGCGGACTAGCTGTTCCGAATGACGCTGAGAATCACGCACCCATGTGGAAGAAGAAATCTATATTTTGGGACCCTACTGGAAAGACCTAGAGGTCCGCTCTTCGATCGACGTGATGCACGTGACGAAGAACCTTTGCATGAACCTGCTAGGCTTCTTGGGCGTGTATGGGAAGACAAAAGATACACCTGAGGCACGAGAGGACCTGCAACGCTTGCACGAAAAAGAGGGCATGCCTCCGAAGCAGTATGAAGGTCCTGCCAGCTACGCTCTTACGAAAGAAGAGAAAGAAATATTCTTTCAATGCCTGCTCAGTATGAAGGTCCCGACTGGCTTCTCGTCGAATATAAAGGGAATAATAAATATGCCAAAGAAAAAGTTCCAGAACCTAAAGTCTCATGACTGCCACGTGATTATGACGCAACTGCTTCCGGTTGCATTGAGGGGGCTTCTACCGGAAAACTTCCAATTAGCCATTGTGAAGCTATGTGCATTCCTCAATGCAATATCTCAGAAGGTGATCGATCCAGAAATCGTACTAACGCTAAGGAGTGATGTGGCGCAATGTCTTGTCAGTTTCGAGCTGGTGTTCCCACCATCCTTCTTCAATATCATGACGCACGTCCTAGTTCATCTAGTCGACGAGATTGTCATTCTAGGGCCCGTATTTCTACACAATATGTACCCCTTTGAGAGGTTCATGGGAGTCCTAAAGAAATATGTTCATAACCGCGCTAGGCCAGAAGGAAGCATCTCCATGGGCCATCAAACAGAGGATGTCATCGGGTTTTGTGTTGACTTCATTCCTGGCCTTAAGAAGATAGGTCTCCCTAAATCGCGGTATGAGGGGAGACTGACTGGAAAAGGCACGCTTGGAAGGGACTCAATAATATGCAGGGACGGATATTCTTGGTCTCAAGCACACTACACAGTTCTACAAAACTCTACCTTGGTGACCCCGTATGTCGATGAACACAAGAACAGTCTGCGCTCCAAACACCCGGAGCAGTGCGACGACTGGATTACATGTGAAGACATCAGGACTTTCAGCAGTTGGTTGGAAACACGTCTCAGAGGTGACAACACTGTTTGTGATGAGCTGTACTTGTTGTCCAGGGGACCATCTTCGACTATAATGATTTGGAAAGGATACGAGATAAATGGGAATACATTTTACACGATTGACCAAGATGAAAAGAGCACCAACCAAAACAGCGGTGTCCGCTTTGATGCAGCAACCGACAATGGAAATGACACATATTATGGTTACATAGTAGACATATGGGAACTTGACTACGGAGTAGATTTTAAGGTCCCTTTGTTTAAGTGCAAGTGGGTCAATCTGTCA
The DNA here is from genome assembly GCF_002162155.2 of Triticum dicoccoides. Taxonomy (NCBI): domain Eukaryota; kingdom Viridiplantae; phylum Streptophyta; class Magnoliopsida; order Poales; family Poaceae; genus Triticum; species Triticum dicoccoides. The sequence continues at coordinate 464,336,054 of NC_041389.1, read as the reverse complement.
GGAGGCGGGGTACAGGTAGACCCACAGTACGGAATGACAATAGTGGATCTGAAAAATCTTGGGTACACTGACGAACCGTTCGTCCTAGCCAATTATGTGGCACAGGTTATCTATGTGAAGGACATGTCTACCAGACCGAGGAAAAGAAAAGATAAGGAAGCGAATACATCATACAATGAGCCAAAGCGCCACATAATTCTTCCAGGAAAAAGGGACACCCTGGGAGTGGAGGGCAAGACAGACATGTCTGAAGAGTATGAAAAGTTTCATGAATTTCCCCCCTTCAAAGTCAAGGCTGACCCAAGCATCCTGATAAACGATGAAGATTATCCATGGTTATGGCGCAATAAGCAAACGACACAAGCGAAGAAAAAGTGAAGACTTTCTCCCGCAACTATTATATATGATGATACCATGCCAACTTTGTAACAGATGAGTATGATACCATTGTCCGTTTTGTACATGCACTTGCTATGCCAACTTTTTCAGAGTTCATTTGAAAACTATGAATTTGAAAACCTTGCCAACCGAAGGGCGCTCACACCGGTTTATAAGCCCGTCCCTCTACACGCCTTGTTGAGCTCACAAACTTGTGATTCACACAAATTTCAAAGAAAACTAATGGCACAAACAGAAAGTTTATAATTTTGCTGACCTAAAAGCAAAAAGAATTAAAAATTAAAGCAAAAAACCAAAAGAAAATAATTAATGCAGAAAACAAAACAAAAAAACTGGAAAAAAATAAAAATAGCAACAATAAGTATTTTATTGTAAGTAGAAACAAAATAAAATGAATAAAGCAACAAAGAAAACAAAAAAAGTGTTTTCAAATTTGAAAACTAATGGCACTAACAGAAAGTTTATAATTTTTCTAAAACTAAAAGCAAAAAAGAATTAAAAAATAAAGCAAAAAACAAAAGAAAATAAATAATGTAGAAAACAAAACAAAAAAACTGGAAAAAAATAAAAATAGCAACAATAAGTATTTTGTTGTAAGTAGAAACAAAATAAAATGAATAAAGCAACAAAGAAAACAAAAAAAGTGTTTTCAAATTTGAAAACTAATGGCACTAACAGAAAGTTTATAATTTTTCTAAAACTAAAAGCAAAAAAGAATTAAAAAATAAAGAAAAAAACAAAAGAAAATAAATAATGCAGAAAACAAAACAAAAAACTGGAAAAAAGTGCCACCTACTGGGCCCCCACGGTCTGAATACGACTAGAAACCCTACCATTGGCCAGGATTCAGGCCCGCAGGAGGCCCAGTAGGCCCACAGGAACAGATTGCAGGGTTAGGCCCGAAAGCCTGCTTAAGAGAGGAGCTTGAGAGGGAAGGCGCACCGCACCTTATAAACAGGTGCGCCTCCCTCTCAACTAGCAAGGTGGGACTAAATATTAGGTTCGGGGCAGCACAGGCCTTTGGTCCCGGTTGGTGGCACCAACCGGGACTAAAGGGGTGCATTAGTCCCGGTTGGTGCCACGACCCGGGACTAATGCCCCCCTTTAGTCCC
>NC_041389.1:464329325-464333080 GCF_002162155.2 Triticum dicoccoides | reverse complement strand
GACAAAGAAGGCATTTGTTGCTCAGTGCGGGGTTCTGGTTAGGGACAAGATCCCGATCAGCATCCAGCAATGGTATAAGCCTAAGAACGAAGACCCTGAGGTGTCTTATGTCCATGAGATGCAGAAAAAGAATCTTTGGACTGAGCTGAAGTCAAATTTCACCCTACCGCCGGAGGATGATCCGGAGAAGCCAGTTATAGAGCCATTAATCAAGTCTTTTGCTCTGAGGAAGATGGCAGACCTATTCAGGAATTGGAAGAAAGACCTCAATAGGTATGTCGAAAAAAATGAGACACCAGAATTCATTGGCAAATATGAGAAGATCAGAGATGACTGGCCCGCATTTGTGGCCCACAAGACATCGGAAAAGAGTAAAAAGATGTCGGCGACAAACAAGAGAAATGCTGAGAAGAAGAAGCTTCACCAATGCACAGGGTCAGGTGGCTACCTCGTAGCCCGGCCTAAGTGGGCCAAGGCTGAGAATGATCTGCTTGATAAAGGGATCGAACCAGAGACAATGAACTGGCCAGAACGTTGCCGGACTTGGTTCTTTGGGGCCGGCGGATCCTTGGACCCTATAACAGGGAAGTGCATTTGGACGGACGAACAATTGGACATACCAGTCAAGAGGCTTCAGCAATATATCGAATCAGCGCAGCAAGGGACGTTCGTTCCAGACAGGGAGAAGGACGAGCTCACAATGGCCCTCGGCAATCCTGAGCACCCTGGACGGACACGAGGCACGCCAGGCTCCTTTTCGTGGAAGGCTGGATTTCCGGACGCAGGGGGTTACAAAACCCAGGAGAGGAGGAAGAAACTGGAGCAGAGCCAACTACAGGCGCTGCACGAAAGGGTAATGGGGCTAGAGGAACGAGAAGCAGATCGCAGCAAACGACCTGCCGAAGCTTCCCCCGAAGCTACCCCGCCATCTCAGCGGAGAAGTAGTGTGGCTTCCACCGAGCTGCTTCAGCCAGAGCATGCCTTGACGGCTCCTGCCAGCTATCCCGTGGATGCTATCACGGATGCTGAAAATTGCCACCTTATGGCGCAATGGAGCAATTTGAAGGTCAAGGCGGCTGTTGGCTCTGTTTATCCTACTAAACCCGACTCAACTTTTCACTGCCGGCCGATTCCAGAAGGATATGCTAAGGTGATGGTCGATGAAATAACGGAGGGATTTGAGGACCTCCGGCTTGACCACCCTACCGGTCAAGGGGAGTATCGGCTGGGTTCTACTCTGAAGACTCCTTGCCTATGGCGGAAGGATCTCATCAACCTTCCGAACTGGACGCCTCCGCCTCCTCCTCCTCCTCCGGCGAGTCAGGGCACTCCGCCTCCTCCACCGCCTCCTCCTCCAGCGAGTGACGATCAGGGCACTCGGCCGGCTCCTTCTCCGGCGCGTGGCGGCACTCCGCCTCCTTCTCCGCCTGCGCCGGCGCGCCCGAGCAGCCAGCCTCCTCCTTCTCCGCCTCGTCAGCAAGGGCGGAAGAGACCCGCCGCCGCTCCGGCTGCTCCAGCGCGTCGCAGTCCTTCTCCTCCGCCTCGTAAGCAAGGAAAGAAGACATCTGCTCCGTCTACTCTGCCGACGTCTAGCAGTACAGCCAAAGGCGGGAGGAGATACAGATTCGGTCCTTCTCTGAAGACTCCAGAGAAGTTACTGTACGAGAGGAGCGAGGAGGAAAACGCGAAGATCGCGCAGACCGAAGTGGATGACTGGTTTCAAGGGTTGAAAGCAAAGAGACATCCACCTCCGGAGGAGAAGGTAGATCCGGTGAAAGCGAAGCGCACTCTGGCTGCCCTGACAAAACCACCCAAGTCTCCACCGAAAGGCAACTATGAGCGCATTATTGGAAAGGCATTTGCCGAAGCGGAGAGGTCGGGAAGTACTAAAAGTGATCAAAGGATGAAAGAACGACGAGCTAGGAAACAAATTGCCCAGCTCGGCGAACAAGCGAAGCAATCGTGCCCCCCGCTCAAGGTGCCTACTAGCGACATCGTCGATCCGAGGATGGTGCCCGGTTATGGCAATCCTGTAGATTACCTGCCCGACGATGTACATTATGATATCTTGGAGGTGCAGATACAAAGATACAAGTACGGGAAGCCTCTCGTCAAAGATGAAAGTTTTCTATCAACGATGATGCGAAGATTGCATGATTGGTACATGAAAACCTGCAAAGAGTCTGAGGGGAGGAGTACTTTGTATGTGAGAGTTAAAAAGGAGCATGACCTCCTTGGAATTGAACTGTTGCCTATTCCATTTGAGGAGTTCTATCAGTTTTTCAATCAATTGGCCATCGATAAAGCAACGGTCACCTCCTACTGTCTGTAAGTAGTACTACTTCCGTCATTAAGTCTCTCTATATAACTCAGGCCTTTCATTTGCATGTATTTATAATTATCCTCACTATATTATGCAGATTGAAGATCGCCGAATTGAAGAAAAGACAAGTGGGAGATATTGGGTTCATTAACACGTATCTCATAGATGCAACTGAGGTTCAATATCGTGCCCAAGAAACCGAGGCCAACTTGCTACGATCGTTGGAAATAAATGAACACAAAGATATAATACTCTTTCCTTACAACTTCAAGTGAGTGTTACTGTCTTGTGGCATATTCGGTTTCCTTATTAGTCCAGGTTATAGTAATGTAATATTGATGAGTTATGCATGTGTTCACAGCTACCACTATATTCTCCTAGAGATTAAGCTTGAGAAGGGAGTAGTAACTGTCTTAGACTCCAAGCGAAAAGATCCCAAGGAGTATGCGGACATGACTAAAATGCTCGAGAAGTAAGTTAAATCGATCATTATCCACCATATCAGCAACTTTGTTCATTTCTGATATCAAGTAATTGTTTTCTTTGTATGGCAGGGCTTGGAGAAAATTCACCAAAAAAGCTCCGGGACTACCGAAGAAGCTGCAATTTAGGCACCCGAAAGTAAGTACTATATAGTAGCATATTCCAGGCATCTCCTAGTGATTCAAGCACTAGTTTCATCAATACCATTTCGCATGCTTGCTAATTATCAGTTTGATTGACCTCTATTTCTTGTAAAGTGGTTGTGGCAGGAACAAGGGAATGATTTCTGTGGATACTACATTTGCGAGTCCATCCGCCACACGACCTGTGAGCGGGGCTACTCCGACAAACAATATGAAGTGCGTAAATAACAATATTCACAATTTTATTTTATTACCATCATTTGTGTTGAGTTTCATTCATTCATATATATATATATATATATATATATATATATATATATATATATATGTATTGACCCCCTTCTTAAAATTAGATGTTTCGGATGCGGGATGAACTCCTAGCACCAGATCGCATGCGAGCAATTCAAGAGGAATTGGCGGCATTCTTTCTTGACCACATGATCGACGGAGAATACTATGTGGACCACGCGTCCGTATTTTAGGAGATTATATATTTGTAAAAGATAATTATTGTATATATGTAGCCGGTAGTGTCGGATAGATATACGAGAACTTGTTGTTCGACCAATCTCTCGGAGAAGGAGAGGTGGTCGATATCACTTCTCTCTGTATGCATATATGTTCATGACGATCTTCTGTTTGCTTACTAGCTAGCTAGCGTGTCTAGCTAGTCCTCTCTATACGTATGTATGGTACGTAGCGACGACCAAGCACGGACAAAAGAGAGGACACTTCTCTCTATTAATTAGCTAGCTATAGCACAATATATGAAACACCTAAATTAACCCCCCAAAACCCCCCAAACC
>NC_041389.1:464314058-464328898 GCF_002162155.2 Triticum dicoccoides | reverse complement strand
AGAAATGCTGACGCGTGGATGCCTATTGGTTCCGGTTGGTGCCACCAACCGGGACCAAAGGCCCTCCTGCCTGGGCTCAGCGGACAGGCCACATGGAGGCCCATCTGTCCCGGTTCTGGATTGAACCGGGACTAAAGGGTCAGGGCATTAGTACCAACCCTTTAGTCCCGGTTCATGAACCGGGACTAAAGGCCCTCACCAACCGGGACTGTAGGCCCTTTTTCTACTAGTGAAAATCCCCGGGATATGATCTATTACTTTTCTGCTAAATATTTTCCTGCTCATAAGAAACAAGCTGCTTTGAGGGAAATATACAACTTTGTGCAAATTGAAGAAGACAGTCTCCCACAAGCTTGGGGGAGGCTTCTCAAGTTACTTAATGCTTTGCCTGATCATTCTCTTAAGAAACCTGAAATACTTGATATCTTTTATAATGGACTAACCGATGCCTCCAGAGATTACCTGGATAGTTGTGCTGGTTCTCTTTTTAGGGAAAGAACACCGGATGAAGCTGAAATTCTATTGAACAATATGTTGACAAATGAAAACAATTGGGCACCTCCCGAGCCAGCTCCTGAGCCAATTTCTGAGCCAATTATTGAGCCTATTCCTAAACCAACTCCGAAGAAGAGAGGTGTTCTATTTCTCAGTCCCGAAGATATGCAAGAGGCAAAGAAATCTATGAAAGAAAAAGGTATTAAAGCTGAAGATGTTAAGAATTTACCTCCTATTGAAGAAATATATGGTCTTAATTTACCGCCTGTTGAATAAGTATATGATCTAAATTCCTTATTCACTGAAGAACCTCCTGATTTCGATATCCTGACACAGGTAGTAAAGGTAAATTCTCTCTATAGATATGATAAAGCTGAAGTCCCTCCTACTAAAATTGCTAGTCAGTGCTTGGATGAGTTTGATAACTTTATGTTTAAGCAAGATGACTTTAATGCCTATTTTGGTAGACAATTAAAACAAGATGCTTATATGATTAAACGCTTGGGTGATTATATGGCTGATATTAGAGGTGAACTTAAACTTGTTAGCAAACATGCTTCTATGGTTACCATTCAAGTAGAACAAGTACTTAAAGCTCAAAAAGAAGTGCTTGATGAAATGAATAGTAAGAAAAATGATTATGTTGTTAGAGTGGCTACTAGAACTGGTAGAATGACTCAGGAACCTTTGTATCCTGAAGGCCACCCTAAGAGAATCGAGCAAGATTCTCAGAGAAATGATATTGATGTACCTAGTTTTTCTAAAAGGAAGAAAAAGAAAAATGATAGGACTTTGCAAACTTCTAGTGAACCTACTGTTGAGTCACCTGAGAATCCAAATGATATTTCCATGTCTGATGCTGAAACACAATGTGGTAATGAACATGAACCTAGTGAAAATGTTAATGATGATGTTCATGATAATGCTCAACCTAGTAATGATAATGATGTAGAAGTTGAACCTGCTGTTGATCTTGATAACCCACAATCAAGGAATCAACACTATGATAAAAGAGACTTCGTTGCTAGGAAACATGGTAAAGAAAGGGAACCATGGGTTCAGAAACCCATGCCTTTTCCTCCAAAACCATCCAAGAAAAAGGATGATGAGGATTTTGAGCGCTTTGCTGAAATGATTAGACCTATCTTTTTGCGTATGCGATTAACTGATGTGCTCAAAACAAATCCTTATGCTAAGTATATGAAGGATATTATTACTAATAAAAGAAAGATACCGGAAGCTGAAATTTCCACCATGCTTGCTAACTATACTTTTAAGGGTGGAATACCAAAGAAACTTGGAGATCCCGGAGTACCTACTATACCATGCTCCATTAAGAGAAATTATGTTAAAACTGCTTTATGTGATCTTGGAGCCGGTGTTAGTGTTATGCCTCTCTCTTTATATCGTAGACTTGACTTGAATAAGTTGACACCTACTGAAATATCTTTGCAAATGGCTGATAAATCAACTGCTATACTTGTCGGTATTTGTGAGGATGTGCCTGTTGTGGTTGCAAACGTTACTATTTTAACAGACTTTGTTATTCTCGATATTCCTGAGGATGATAGTATTCTATTATTCTTGGAAGACCTTTCCTTAATACTGCAGGGGCTGTTATTGATTGCAACAAAGGCAATGTCACTTTTCATGTTAATGGCAATGAGCATACGGTACACTTTCCGAGGAAACAACCTCAGGTTTACAGTATCAACTCTATTGGAAAAATTCCATCGATTATATTTGGAGGTTTTGAATTTCCTCTCCCTACTGTCAAGAAAAAGTATGATATTCTTATTATTGGGGATGTCCATATCCCCGTTGAGGTAACATAGTGATATTCGAAATTTCTCCGGTTCCATGTTAATCGGAACGAGTTTGTTAACAAGACTAGATCAACCTTGTTAGTGGATTCTTTTTGATGAGCATGAGATGGATGAAACTAGAAGCACAACCTTCTGTACCGTCTTTATATTTTCTGTTATTTAGTAGAAATAAAGTAAAATAGCATTTTCTCTGTCTGTTTCCTGACTTATTCGTGCAATATAAAAATATCCCGAAAATAAAAGTCCTCAGAATGCCACGCCAATTTAATATGATTTTTTCGGGAATATTTAAGAATTTACTGTGCAAAAATCACCGCGGGGGGAGATGCCACCTGGTCACGAGGGTGGAGGGCGCGCCCTATCCCCCTAGGCGCGCCCCTACCTCGTGGGCCCACGGTGGCCCTCCTCCACTTATCCTTGCACCCATCTTCTTCCTCTGCCTCACACAAACACGAAAAACCAACTCAAGCACGAGTTCCAGCCCCGGTTGCTGTGATTTTCGATCTCCTTGCTCAAAGCACCTCTCGTAAAACTGCTTGAGGAGATTGTTCCTTGGTATGTGACTCCTCCATTGGTCCAATTAGTTCTTGTTCTAGTGCTTTATTCATTGCAAATTTGTGCTGCATAGGTGACCATGTTCTTGAGCTTGCATGTCAAATTTATATGGTCCCAAGTAGTTCTAATGCTTGATTTAGGCCCTAGGCACTTGTGGGAGTAGTTGCTATCAATTTTGTTGAAGTTGGTTCGCTTTTATTTTGAAGTTACTAAAAAAAATTCAGAAATTTTTCAGAGGAGACATTATGTTTAGGAGGATGTTCCAAGGTGGCTCTTCAAGGAAACAAGGTCCCAGGCTTGCAATACACGATGCTGACAAGGAACCACCAAGAGACGCTCCTGTTAGGCCCTGTGAATGGCCATCGGAAAATTTTATGGATCAAGCGGGAATTAAAGAGGAATTCAACGTATATATACGCAATGTTGGTCTTGAGGACTTTGAAGCTGATAAATGCCCCCAATACAACGATCTCACAAGTTCATTTGTGAGGAGGTTTGAGTTTTCACCTTCGCGTAATTCTCCTTCAGTCATGTTTGAACTTTACAACAAATCTTATACCATGGACTTAGAGGACTTCACTTTTGCTTGCAAACTTCCATATTGGGGTAGTGTCAGGGATCCCCCTAAATCTAAATATAGAGACTTTCTTGCTAAAATAACTGTGCGGAAATCTAGAGATATAACACAAGCCACTTTAGGGAGCATTCATTTCCCTGCTATACACTATTTTGCTCTCTTTATAGGTAGATGCATTAATGCTAAGGATGAAGCATGTCACTTGTGTGCCCCTGATCTCAGCATTCTCAAAAGTGCTGCGTTAGGAGACCAATCTTATCATATGGGAGCCATCGTAGCTCGTATGTTGCATCATAACATATATAACGGAGATTTCTTTGCAGGAATTTATGCAACCCGCTTAGCTAATTTTCTTGAGATAGACATTTGAGAGGGTGATATGGAGTTACCCTCTACTTATTTGGATTTTGATTCTATGGTTTCCCACCAGTTTGTTGAGAGGACTGAACCACCTCTCCAGTATCGACTAATCTTTAACAAATGACATATAGTCCATATTACTCTTCCTGCTCCTGCCTTCTTTGATTCTCAGACAAAAGGAAGATATATTATTACCAGAGAGGAGGCAGATGAGTACGAGGGAAGAGCGGAGGCAGCTAGACACTACGCTGCAGCTCAGGAGGCGATAGCCGCTGCATCACAGTATGGCCCCAGCTTCACCTACGAGTATCCGCCAGGCCATCCCTGGCAATAGTCCAACTTAGGCCAAAAGCCTAAGCTTGGGGGAGTACATATTTCCCACCGACATTACATTCATGTTCACACACACTCATTGCTAGATGTCGGTGTTCATACTTTTTCACTGTAATATCCATGCTAGATTATTTTCTTTTTCCTGCTTTCTGCTTGTGTGTTTAATAAACCTTAAGAAAAACAAAAAAAATTAGTAGTAGTTTATTTCTTTGTTGTAGGACTAAAAAAACCCAAAAATATTTCCCGTTCTTCTTTTTCTTGTTGGGAGCTTTCCCGTGTAAATAGTTTCTACTTTTCTTTCTTTTCTTTGGGGGTCAGTAGGAGAAGACCATGATTAAATTGTTGAAGTGGCTCTTATATGCATGATTGTTTATTTAACTTAGGGCCCATATTACTTGTCTTCTCCTGTTTATTGAATGCTTGCAGATCCCAGCTTAGTCCAATGCACGTGCACTCTTATTATTATTCACATCGTTCGGTCATGCAAGTGAAAGGCAATAATGATGATATATGATGGACTTATTGGGATGAGAAAAGCTGGTATGAACTCGACCTCTCTTGTTTTTGTAAATATGATGATTCATCGTTCCTGAGTTAGCTATTATGAAGTAAGCATATTTGCAATAACATTTAGAGATTTTAGTTGCTTGTGCCATGCTTGATTAGCTATGAGTTATAATGGTTTACCTTGCGTGCCAACATGCTATTAGAATGATCATGATGTGGTATGATGGGATGGTATCCTCCTTTAAATGAATTGAGTGACTAGACTTGGCACATGTTCACGCATGTAGTTAAATCAAATCAACATAGCCTTCATGATATTTATGTTCATGGTAGATTATATTCTACTCATGCTTGTATTCGGTGTAAATTAATTTTAATGCATGTTTACGACTGTTGTCGCTCTCCCAGTTGGTCGCTTCCCAGTCTTTTGCTAGCCTTCACCTGTACTAAGCGGGAATACTGCTTGTGCATCCAAACTCCTTAAACCCCAAAGTTGTTCCATATGAGTCCACTATACCTACCTATATGCGGTATTTACCTACCATTCCAAGTAAATTTGTATGTGCCAAACTCCAAGCCTTCAAATAAAATTCTGTTTTGTATGGTCGAGCAGCTCATGTCTCAACTAGGGCTGCCCTTATCTTCCATATTAGGCGGTTATTCTCAAGAGGAGTGGACTCCACTCCTCATTCACGAGAAAATGGTTGGTCACCGGGATGCCCAGTCCCATGCTTTATGCAAACTAAATCAAAATAATTGCAAACAAAACTCCCCCTGGGACCCGTTGAATGTTGGAGGCACTCGTTGTTTCGAGCAAGCCATGGATTGATGCCTGTGGAGGATGGGGAGTATAAACTTTACCATTCTGTTTGGGACCCGCCTATAATTTGTTTAGCATGGAAGATATCGTCATCCCATAGTTGTTGCGTTGACAGCAAAAGTATGCCACTCAAAATGTTATTCAATCTCTATTTTAAAAACTGAGCTCTGGCACCTCTATAAATCCATGCTTCCCTCTACGAAGGGCCTATCTATTTACTTTTATGTTGAGTCATCACCCTTCTTATTAAAAAGCACCCGCTGGAGAGCACACTGTTGTTTGCATTCATTATAATTGGTTTACATTGGGTATGACTTGACTGGATCTCTTTTACCATGAATTACAATGTTTAGTCAGTCCTTGATCTTTGAAGGTGCTCTGCATTTATATTTTGCGGTCTCAGAAAGGGCTAGCGAGATACCATTTCATTATATCATATTATGATTATTTTGAGAAAGTGTCGTCATCCGAGTTTTATTATTATGGCTCGCTAGCTGATTATGCTATTGGTATGAGTAATTGTGAGACCTTTGTGTTATTGTTAGTATGGTTAATTCATAATATTTGCTGAAACTTGAATGCTGGCTTTTTATGTTACAACAACAAGAGCAAACAGAGTTTGTAAAAGTTTTTTCTTTTTCTCTTTCAGTCTGTCAACTGAATTGCTTGAGGACAAGCAAGGGTTTAAGCTTGGGGGAGTTGATACGTCTCTGTCGTATCTACTTTTCCAAACACTTTTGCCCTTGTTTTGGACTCTAACTTGTATGATGTGAATGGAACTAACCCGGACTGACGCTGTTTTCAGCAGAATTGCCATGATGTTGTTTTATGTGCATAAAATAAAAGTTCTCGGAATGACCTGAAACTCCACGGAACACCTTAGAAAAAACAATAAAAAATCTTCACCAAAGATGAAGACCAGGGGGCCCACACCCTGTCCACGAGGGTGGGGGCGCCCTCCCCCCTCAGGGCGCGCCCCCTACCTCGTGGGCCCCCTGGTGGCCCTCCGATGCCAACTCCAACTCCATATATTGGCTTTTGGGGAGAAAATAATCAGAGAGAAGAAAACATCAGGTTTTACGATACGGAGCCGCCGCCAAGCCCTAATCTCTCTCGGGAGGGCTCATCTGGAGTCCATTCGGGGCTCCGAAGAGGGGGATTCGTCGCCGTCCTCATCATCAACCATCCTCCATCACCAATTTCATGATGCTCACCCTCGTGCGTGAGTAATTCCATCGTAGGCTTGCTGGACGGTGATGGGATGGATGAGATTTATCATGTAATCGAGTTAGTTTTGTTAGGGTTTGATCCCTAGTATCCACTATGTTCTGAGATTGATGTTGCTATGACTTTGCTATGCTTAAAGCTTGTCACTAGGGCCCGAGTGCCATGATTTCAGATCTGAACCTATTATGTTTTCATGAATATATGTGTGTTCTTGATCCTATCTTGCAAGTCTATAGTCACCTACTATGTGTTATGATCCGGCAACCCCGAAGTGACAATAATCGGAACCACTCTCGGTGATGACCATAGTTTGAGGAGTTCAAGTATTCACTATGTGTTAATGATTTGTTCCGGTTCTCTATTAAAAGGAGGCCTTAATATCCCTTAGTTTCCAATAGGACCCCGCTGCCACGGGAGGGTAGGACAAAAGATGTCATGCAAGTTCTTTTCCATAAGCAAGTATGACTATATTCAAAATACATGCCTACATTACATTGATGAACTGGAGCTAGTTCTGTGCCACCCTATGTTATGACTATTACATGATGAACCACATCCGGCATAATTATCCATCACTGATCCGGTGCCTACGAGTTTTCCATATACTGGTTCTCGCTTATTTACTTTTCCGTTGTTACTGTTACAATCACTACAAAATACCAAAAACATTACTTTTGTTGTCTTTACTTTTGTTACCGTTACTACCACTATCATATTACTTTGCTACTAAACACTTTGCTGCAGATACTAAGTTTCCAGGTGTGGTTGAATTGACAACTCAGCTGCTAATACTTGAGAATATTCTTTGGCTCCCCTTGTGTCGAATCAATAAATTTGGGTTGAATACTCTACCCTCGAAAACTGTTGCGATCCCCTATACTTGTGGGTTATCAAGAACTTTTTCTGGCGCCGTTGCCGGGGAGCATAGCTCTATTCTTTGAGTCATTTGGGATTTATATCTGCTGGACACTATGAAGAACTTGAAAGACGATCGAACTACTATTTTGCCCTCAACTATGAGGGCAGGTAAGGCTCCTGGAAGCCCCCAGCCCCCTCGTCCTGATGATGGTCTTCATTCCTTCTTGGTGGTGGTGGCAGAGGAGGAAGGCCTGCGTTGCCTTGCTGGTGATCCTCACGAGGCGGATCCCTCTAATGTCCTGCCAGTGGTCCTCGCGAGGTCGGTCACGCCACCCTTGGCGAGGGCCACGGCCGTCCCATCGTCCTCCACCTCTTCCTCCTCCTCGGCCATAGCCCCGATCGCTGCGCTCGGGGCGTCGGCCGACACGTCCTTCTCGCACGGCCCTGAGCTCTTGGCATTCGTTGTTGTTGTGGGTGTGGAGGTCGTGATACACGCAGTACCGGCTGCCCTTGGACGACTCCGGCTGGTCCTTGCCATGCTTCGTGTCTGGCTCTGCTGCAAGCACAACTGCTCCTTTGCGCTTCACATCCTTGGCCTTGCCTTTATTCTCTTCAGGATCAGCGGCTGGGAGCTCGAGAAGGGAGAGGCGACCCTCCTCAGCCCTTGCGCACTTGGTCGCCAGGTTGAACAGCTCCAGAGACATGCACAGATCTTCATGGATCTCCAGTTCCTCCTTCATCTTGACGTCATGGATGCCATCAGAGAACGCTGAGATGATGGCCTCCTCATTTACCTTGGGAATCTTGAGGCGAGCATTGTTGAAGCGCTGGATGTACTTCTGCAGGGTCTCTCCGGGTTGTTGCTTGATGCGGCGCAAGTCGCTCATGACTGGGTGACGATCGCGAGTGCCCTGGAAGTTGGCGATGAAGCGGGTGCACATCTCGTCCCAAGAGGAGATCGTGCCGGGAGGTAGGTTCAGGAGCCAGGTGCGGGCATCGTCCTTGAGCACCATAGGAAACCAAATAGCCATGACTTTTTCGTCTCCGTTAGCCGCTTCGATGCCCAGCTCGTAGAGCTGCAGGAACTCCGTGGGGTCGGCAGTGCCGTCGTAGCGAGGAGGCAGATCCGGCTTGAACTTGCCCGGCCAGGCGACGCTGCATAGCTCGTTGGTGAAGGCACGGCAGCCTGCGGTGGCCACAGGAGCCCTTTGCTGATGGGGGGCATGCTCCTGGGGGTCCCCGCGTGCCGCCGCCAGGGGCAGCGCAGGGTCTTGACGCGCTGGCGCAGGAATGCGGTCATGGCGCACCGGTGCAGGGAGCACGCGAGCACCCTCTTGGGGGCGAGGGATTTCTTGGCAGCTCCTTTCTTGCCGTGCGGGCGTCGGACGCGGTGGGTCTCGTCCAGGGGTCGCGCGCCTTGGAGTCAGGGTGCCTTCTTGGGGAGGAGGCAACGGAGGCGCTTCCGGAGCTGCATTACCCGCGTAAGACGGAGGGCGAGGCAGCGAGAGGGACGGCGCAGGGGAGCTCCTTGTGGCGCTGACGAGCTCGGTGATGCGAGCGAGCCACTCCTCGTAGAGGTCGTCGACGGGACGATAGTGCAGGAGCTCACGTGCCAGGAGCAACGTGGCGTGCGCGTCCGTGGGAGCGCGACGGGCGTGCGACGACGAACCAGCTGGAGTCAGCGACGGGGTGGCGGTGCGGCTTTCCGGCCGCACCGAGGGATGCAGTAATGACGCCTGCTGCTCATTCCCCGCCGGGTCGGTGGCGGCGTGGGCAGCAAGCAACGGGGAATGACGGGGAGGCCCACTGACGGGAGCCATCTGGGCGACGTGGGCGGCGAGAGCAGCCCGACGCTCGACGCGAGCTCGGCGAGTGTCAGCCATGGACGCGACGAACGATCGAACGCGGGACAGCGGAAGAAAGATTCCGGTGCACCCCTACCTGGCGCGCCAAATGTCGGATATAGGGTTGCGGCAAAACCCTTAAGGTTCGAACTCTGGGGTGCTCGTGAAGATCTTCCCCCTGCCGATCTGCATCTGAACGCCTCGCTGAGAATCTAAGCTACACGATGAACAACGCAAGGGATGCAAGGTTTATACTAGTTCGGACCACTGTTGTGGTGTAATACCCTACTCTAGTTTGTGGTGTGGTGGATTGCCTCAGGGGCTGATGATGAACAGTACAGAGGAAGAACAACCTCGCGAGGGGTGTTCTTGTGCTAGTGTGGGGTGTGGATGAACTGTCTCCTCCCTTTGCTACGGTGGTGGCTAGTACGATTTATAGAGGACCTGGTGTCGTGGTTCTAAGCCTGACAGTAGAGTGGGGGGTAGGTATGGAGAGGCAAGGTCCTAGCTATGGAGAGGTTGTAAGCACAAGGGATGTACGAGTTCAGGCCCTTCTCGGAGGAAGTAACAGCCCTACGTCTCGGAGCCCGGAGGCGGTCGAGTGGATTATGAGTATATGAGTTACAAGGTGCCGAACCCTTCTGCCTGTGGAGGGGGGTGGCTTATATAGAGTGCGCCAGGACCCCAGCCAGCCCACGTAGGAGAGGGTTTAAGGTGAGTTAAGTCTGGGGCGTTACTGGTAACGCCCCACATAAAGTGCCTTTACTATCATAAAGTCTACTTGATTACAGGCCGTTGCAGTGCAGAGTGCCTCTTGACCTTCTGGTGGTCGAGTGAGTCTTCGTGGTCGAGTCCTTCAAGTCAGTCGAGTGTGTCCCTCGTTGGTCGACTGGAAGGCGACTTCTTCTAAAGGTGTCCTTGGGTAAGGTACTTAGATCAGGTCCATGACCCTACCCTAGGTACATAACCCCATCACCTGGTCCTCTTCCCAAATATTGAGCGGGAAGGGCGCCAACAACGGCCATTTTTCGCCACGTATCCCGTCTGCATAACTGCTCCCAGATATGATTAGATCGACGGGCCCACCTGTCATCCACTCGGAAGGGACCTTATAAATGTGCCCGGCGAGGATTTCTGTGCTGCGCCTCAGCATTCTCTCCCTCTCTCTGCTTCCTTCTTCCCCGCCCAGCGTGCTCGCTCTCGCCCCCGCACCACTTCCTCTCGCGCATCTCACCGGCGACCATGGCCAAGGAGAAGACGGCGGCGCTGGAGCGCGCAAAGAAGGTGTCGGCGTCGGAGAAGGCGATGGGGAGATCCACCAGCCGCGGAGGGTCCTCGTCCAGATCCCGTCTGCCGAAGGGCTGGGTCCAAGGAGACTGGATCCAGTCGACCATCACAGAGAAGGACCTCCTCGACATGGCCAACGAGGGCTTGATCCCTCACGGAGCTGCGAGGCTTCCGGGGAAGGAGTGGCAGCCTCAGCCAGAAGAGGGTGAGTGTGTGCTTTTGGCCACTCATGTTGATCGTGGGTTTTCCTTGCCGCCGAGTATTTTCTTCCGTGGCTTCTTGAATTTCTTCGGAGCGCAGCTTCACCACTTTACCCCAAACTCCATTGCCTATCTTGCTGCATTCGTGTCCATGTGTGAGGGTTTCTTGGGCGGTCGACCACACTGGGGTTTGTTCAAACATATATTCACGTGTCGCTCTCAGACCGTGAAGAAGGCGAGCCCAGGTGATGAGAGAACCCGAGTCGTCCAAATGTGTGGGGGTCTGGGGATCCAGGTGAGGAATAAGAGCACCTTCCCGCCCATGACCTTTCCCGAGTCCGTCAGAGGCTGGCAGTCGACTTGGTTCTACTGCCAGGTCCAGTCGACGCCAGGGCAGTCGAGTGGACTCCCTCCGTTTACCATGGACCGAGTGAACAAGCCTTCCCCTCTGAAGCTGATTCCGGAGGAGAAAGCTGACGTGAAGATGTTGATGGAGCGCGTGGTGCAGTTGGTTCGGGAGGGAGTGACGAGCATGGACCTCCTGGAGGTCTTCCTCAGGCGTCGCATCCAGCCCCTTCAGTTCCGGAGCCACTGCATGTGGTTGTACTGTGGGACCGAAGACGAGACTAGAGTCCATCTAGAAGCAGTCGACGACGTCACTCTGGAAAGATGGATGGCAGCCGTTACCGGAAACAAGGATAACCCACGCGGAGCCAGAAGGATTCCTCCACTCGACCACAACAGCGATCCAAACAAGGTACACTTGCCCTGCTCTCCACTGCGCTCTTGTCGCATCCATTTCTGTTTACCCTGCCGACTGGTCAACTGATCCTTGTCTGGACATCTGCTAGGCCCTCACCGAGCTGTACTCGATGCCCAATGGGGCACAAGCTTCGACCGAGGAGGGCGAGGCGAGCGGGGGCGAGAGCCAGGAAGAGGAGGAATGGGACTCGGATGTTGCAGAGGATGACGACGACGATGATGATGATGACGGTGATGAAGATGACGTCGAGGACGAGGAAGAAGAGGAGGAGGAGGTCGTACCACCGCGCTCAGAAAGGCGGTCGAAGCTTGTCCACGACCCTTTGACCGAACGTGGTAAGGGGGTTGCGACCGCCACTCAGTCGACCAAGCGCCCTCGGACCACCTCTCCGGTGCCGACTGAAAAGGCGCTGAAGCAGCCCAGGGCGGCTTCGTCGAAGCCGATCAAGCTCCTGCCGAAGATGAAGGTGTCCATCCCCACCATATCAGGGTAACCGTGTTGCTCATATTTTCTTATTTTGTGTGAACTTCATCTCTGGTCGACGCTGAAGTTAGTCGACTGATCCTTTGGAGTTGCAGTGCTGCTACTTCTGAAACCTCGGCCCGGGCTGATGACCACGAGATGGAAGACGCAGCAACTTCGAACCCAGGTATTGTATTCTGAACGCTGTTCTTAGTCGACTGACTCGCGATCTCTGATCCTGATCTTTCTCTGTAGCTCCACCCAATACTGTTATCGATCTTCCTGATGATGATGAGGATGAAGAGCCGCTGAAGCGCAGGAGGAGTCGGAAAGCGTCCGCCAGTAAGGTGCCTCAGAACGTGACGGCGCCTGAGATTCTGACTGTGGAGGAAGAGAACACCACTCGACACACGGTGTCCTTCGCAAATCCACTGACGAGTGCTCAGCAGCCCTCCCTCTTCACGACGCACCACGTCCTAGAGGACCAAGCTGGCGCAGCGAAGGAGGCGATACGCCAGGCGGGACTCATGATGGAGCAGCTGAAGACCATCCGGGACGCGAGCCAGGCAGCTTATGACGCCAGTTCTGCCCTCCAAAGCAATGTTCAGGTCAGTCTACCACCGTTTGTTCTGTTGGATATGCTGCCAAAAACTTTTCCTCTCCAGAATTTATAGTAGTCACCCACTGGGTGTGTCGAATGAACTCCGTGTTAGCGGGGGCACGCTGAGTGCACCCGCTGGGTGTAGTCCCCAAGGCTAAGGTCGACTGCTGGCAGTCGGCCTTAGGCTTTATGATGTCAATTTTTCTGTCAGTCGACTATGTCGACTGGATTTCACAAACCGGTGGGGGCACGCTGAGTGCACCCACTGGGTGTAGTCCCCGAGACTGTGGTTGACTGCTTGCAGTTGATCACAGTCTTAGAGAATACATCTTTCTTTTTTTTTTGAGGTCGACTGGTCGACTTTGTCTTCAACAGGATTAGTGGGGGCACGCTGAGTGCACCCACTGGGTGTAGTCCCCGAGACTACGGTCGAATGCTTGTATTCGGCTGTAGTCTTAGAAACGTGAGTTTTTCCCTTTTTCACTCGGAAGTGAATTATATTTGACATTTAGTCGATTGGTTCTTCGCAGAACTCTTGTGATCTTGTGGCTCGCTACTCAGAGCTGGAACACAAACATACTCAAGTCGAGCTAAGCTTGAAGCTGGTTCAGGAGAAGCTGACAAAGGCAAAGGAGGAGACCGAAGGTATGTTTGGTGAGACCTTGACGACTGCTTTTCCCCTTGCTTGTTTCAAAATCTGATCTTGCTGTAACTTGCAGGTAAGGTAAGGGAGGCCCAACAGAAGAAAGACCTTGAGCTAGCTGAGAAGATTAAGCTTGCTGACGAGAAGTTAGCTTCAGTCACCAAGCTCGAACAAGACAATACCAATCTGAAAGCTGCTCTTGGGATTGCCAACAAGGAGGTCAGTCGACTGAAAACTGATAAAGCTGCCCTGACCGACCAAGTCGCCAAATTGACTGGGAAGAAAACTGATCTGGAGGCCTTCCTGAGTGGACTTGCCAAGAAGCTGTTTCTCATGCTTGAAGGTAAACCTCTATGCTTGGCAGACATTTCCAATTGTGATTTTTCCATTCGACCATCACCTTGACTTAGTGATCACCCTTGCAGAATTTTGTCAAAACTTTGAAGAAGAAACTAGCCGGCTGGAGCCAAACCTCGACCCCGTCAATTCTCCGGTGAACGATGAAGTTGCCATGGATGTTCTCCGACTGGAGTCCCGTGTTGCAGCTGTCGTGGACTATCTCGCAAGACTGAAGGCTGCCACATCCCGCATCGACTCGACGCTCTGGCCTGAGGAGACACTTCAGAATGATCTTGAGTCGCTGATGGCCCGGTTGAACACGATCCCTGGTCGAGTGCAGGAATGGAAGAAGTCCTCGGCTCGGTGTGGTGCAGATGTTGCTCTGTGTCTTGCACGAGTCCACTGCAAGGATGCACGAGAAGAGAAGCTGGCGGCTCTTCGGGTGGACAACACCAAGAAACACGACTTCAGGTCCTTTATGGAAACTTTCCTTGCAGCTGCCACTCGGATCGCCGACGGAATTGACCTTGATGAATTCGTTGCTCCTTCTAGCCCTCCACAGGAGGGGTAAAAAACTTCTTCTGGCTCGACCCTTTTAAATTTGCCTCGGTATGCCGAGTGGAATTGTAACCGATAAACTTTAACAGGCTTAACGCCTGAGCACTCTCGGTTCCTTTAGATATCGATTCAAACTTGAATTTGGTGCTTGAATATGATTGCCTTTGGCTCGAAATGTCTTTTGCAGGTTCAAAGCAAGGCGCCTTTACTGCAATCGACTTATTCTTCAATCCACTTAGGTGAGCACTGGGCTGCAGCTAAGCCCCCGAGTGAGAGGTTTACTCTTCACTCGGCAGGATTTTGATAACTTAGGCGAGTGCTTGGACTGCAGCTAAGCCTCCGAGTGAGAGGGTTGCTCTACACTCGGTAGGATTTTGATAACTTAGGCGAGTGCTTGGACTGCAGCTAAGCCCCCGAGTGTGAGGGTTGCTCTACACTCGGTAGGATTTTGATAACTTAGGCGAGTGCTTGGACTGCAGCTAAGCCTCCGAGTGAGAGGGTTTCTCTTCACTCGGTAGGATTTTTGTAACTTAGGCAAGTGCTTGGACTGCAGCTAAGCCTCCGAGTGAGAGGGTTGCTCTACAC
>NC_041389.1:464300578-464313313 GCF_002162155.2 Triticum dicoccoides | reverse complement strand
CCCGAGTGGAAGGCTGGCTTACCACTCGGTAGGATTTTTATAACTTAGGCGAGCACAGGGCTGCAGCTAAGCCCCCGATGGAAGGCTGGCTTACCACTCGGTAGGATTTTGATAACTTAGGCGAAACAGATTCGCAGCTAAGCCCCCGAGTGGAAGGCTGGCTTACCACTCGGTAGGATTTTGATAACTTAGGCGAAACAGATTCGCAGCTAAGCCTCCGAGTGGGAGTCTGGCTCGACACTCGGTAGGATTTTTACAAACTTAGGCGAAACGGATTCGCAGCTAAGTCACCCACTGAGGGGGAATTTTATTGGACAAAAATAAAAAGCGACAGAAATTATGGAGGGACTATGACACTATTATTTTGAGGTCCATGAACTACAGAATTACTTTATTGCAACTCATCCGAGTGATAAAACTTAAGTGTAAAATGGGCGGAGTAGCTCCGCGTTCCAAGCTCGGGGCTCGTCGATATTATGCTCGATGTTGTAAAGACGGTACGCCCCGTTGTGGAGAACCTTGGTGACGATGAAGGGACCTTCCCAAGAAGGAGCAAGCTTGTGTGGTTTGTGCTGATCCACTCGGAGAACCAAATCTCCTTCCTGGAAGGCTCGACCTCTCACATTTCTGGCGTGGAAACGACGCAAATCTTGTTGGTAGATGGTCGACCGGATCAGAGCCATCTCCATTTCTTCCTCTAAAAGGTCGACTGCGTCTTGCCGCGCTTGTTCAGCCTCTGCTTCGTTGTAGATTTCAACTCGAGGAGCATTGTGGAGAAGATCACTCGGCAAGACTGCTTCAGCTCCGTAGACCAAGAAGAATGGAGTTCTTCCGGTCGACCGATTAGGTGTGGTCCGTAGTCCCCAGAGTACTGAGGGAAGTTCGTCGACCCAAGCTCCAGCCGCGTGTTTGAGATCACGCATCAGTCGAGGCTTCTCCCTTAAGAATCAGTCCATTAGCTCGCTCTGCTTGTCCATTCGACTGCGGATGGGCGACTGAAGTGTAATCGACCCGTGTGCCCTGGGAGTTGCAGAAAGCTCTGAATTCCTCTGAGTCAAAGTTCGACCCATTATCCGTAATGATGCTGTGTGGGACTCCATATCTGAATATTAGTTCCCTGATGAAGCTTACAGCAGTACCGGTGTCAAGGCTCTTGATTGGTTTAGCCTCGATCCACTTGGTGAACTTGTCGACTGCCACCAGTACATGCGTGAAGCCACTTCGTCCTGTTCTCAAAGGACCGATCATGTCCAATCCCCATACTGCGAAAGGCCAGACGAGTGGAATGGTCTTCAGAGCCGACGCAGGCTTGTGTGACATATTCGAGTAGAATTGACATCCCTCGCACTTATCCACTATCTCTTTTGCCATCTCATTCGCCTTTGGCCAGTAAAATCCGGCTCGGTATGCTTTGGCCACGATGGTCCGAGAGGACGCATGATGACCACAGGTCCCCGAGTGAATATAATTGAGGATGAGTCGACCTTCTTCTGGTGTTATGCACTTCTGACCAACTCCAGTCGCGCTTTCTCTGTATAATTGTCCTTTGATTACGGTAAAGGCCTTAGATCGACGGACGATCTGTCGAGCCTCTTCCTCATCCTCCGGGAGCTCTTTCCTCAGGATATATGCGACATACGGAATCGTCCAGTCGGGAATGACCACCAAAACCTCCATGATCAAGTCGACCACCGCTGGGACTTCAACTTCAGTCGGATCTGTGGCACTCTTGGGCTGTGGAGTTTCTTCGGTGAAAGGATCTTCTTTGACTGACGGAGTGTGTATATGCTCCAAGAACACACCACTCGGAATGGCTTCTCTCTTGGAACCTATCTTTGCTAGATCATCAGCTGCTTGATTTTTCAGTCGGGGTATATGGTGGAGCTCCAACCCCTCGAACTTCTTTTCCAGCTTCCTCACTGCACTGCAGTATCCAGTCATGGCTGGGCTTCTCACGTCCCACTCTTTCATCACCTGATTGACCACTAAATCCGAGTCGCCATAGACCATCAGGCGACGGACGCCGAGTGAAATGGCCATGCGCAACCCATATAAGAGGGCTTCATATTCTGCCTCATTGTTGGAGGAATCAAAGTGAATCTGGAGCACATATCTGAGCTTATCTCCTCTAGGGGAAACCAGGACAACCCCAGCACCGGAACCATTCAACATCTTAGAGCCATCAAAAAACATGGTCCAATGCTCCGAGTGAACTTCAGTCGGCTGCTGCTGTTCAATCCACTCGGCAAGGAAATCTGCTATTGCCTGGGACTTAATGGCTTTCTTTGCCTCAAACTTGATATCAAGGGGAAGAAGTTCAATCGCCCATTTGGCCACTCGACCAGTTGCATCTCTGTTGTGCAAAATCTCTGATAGTGGAGCGTCGCTGACGACTGTGATGGAATGATCAGAGAAATAATGAGCAACCTTCTTTGTGGTCATGTATATTCCATACACAAGATTCTGATAATGAGGATATCTCTGCTTGGATGGAGTCAAGACTTCAGACAAATAATACACTGGGCGCTGAACTTTGAGAGCTTTTCTTTCCTCTTCCCGCTCGACCGTTAGCACAGTACTGACGACTTGTCCTGTGGCTGCGATATAGAGCAACAGAGGCTCTTTGCTGATTGGAGCAGCAAGCACCGGCTGGGTGGAGAGCAGAGCTTTTAGCTCGGCAAACGCTGCATCAGCTTCTGGAGTCCACTCGAACTTGTCTGTCTTCTTCATCAGTCGGTAAAGAGGTAATGCCTTTTCACCGAGTCGTGAGATGAATCGACTTAATGCGGCCAAGCATCCAGTAAGCTTCTGGACATCGTGCACTCACACAGGGCGTTTCATTCAGAGAATAGTGCCAATCTTCTCTGGGTTAGCGTCGATTCCCCGTTCGGAAACGAGAAAACCGAGTAACTTGCCACCAGGAACTCCAAATGTGCACTTTGATGGATTGAGCTTGATATCATACCTTCTGAGGTTGGCAAATGTTTCGGCGAGGTCAGCGAGCAGGTCGGAACCTTTTCGTGACTTGACAACAATATCATCCATATAAGCTTCCACATTCTGACTGATTTGAGTGAGTATACACTTCTGAATCATTCGCATAAATGTGGCTCCGGCATTCTTGAGGCCGAATGGCATGGTGATATAGCAGAAGCACCCGAATGGAGTGATGAAAGCTATTTTTACCTCGTCGGGCCCGTACAGACGGATCTGGTGGTACCCGGAGTAGGCATCTAAAAAAGATAACCTCTCACATCCCGCGGTCGAGTCAACAATTTGATCTATGCGAGGGAGAGGAAAATGATCTTTCGGGCAGGCCCGGTTGATGTGCTTGAAATCAATGCACATTCGGAGCGACTTGTCCTTCTTAGGGACCATGACGACATTAGCGAGCCACTCGGAGTGGTATATCTCTCGGATAAATCCTGCCGCCAACAGTCGAGCCACTTCTTCGCCAATGGCTTTTCTCTTCTGGACGGCGGACCGCCGAAGATGCTCTTTGACTGGTTTTGCAGATGAGTCGACTCTTAGGCGATGCTCAGCCAGTCCCCTGGGAACACCTGGCATGTCAGCGGGCTTCCATGCAAAAATGTCCCAGTTCTCACGGAGGAACTGGATGAGCGCTTCTTCCTATTTTGGGTCGAGTGTCGTGGAGATGCGGGTCGGAGCTGCTTCGGGGTCGGTCGGGTGAATGTGAACAGGCTTCGTCTCACCGGACGACTGGAATGCAGACTCTGTGGCGGGCTTCTTGGATCGCAGCAAGTCACTCGGATCTGCGTTTTGCTTGTATTCTTCGAACTCGACTGTTGTCACCTGGGAATCGGCAATCTTGGAGCCCTTCTGAAAGCACTCTTCTGCCTTTTTCCTATCACCGGTGACAGTGATCACTCCTTTGGGACCGGGCATCTTCAATTTGAGGTATACGTAGCATGGTCGAGCCATGAACCGCGCATAAGCTGGTCTCCCCAAAATGGCATGATATGCACTCTAAAAATCCACGACCTCAAACGTCAACTTTTCTTTGCGAAAATGCTTTGAATCGCCAAACACCACGTCCAAAGCTATCTGGCCGAGTGACTCGGCCTTCTTCCCTGGTATAACTCCATGAAAGCTCATGTTACTAGTGCTCAGTCGGGACATCGGAATGCCCATACCTTTCAATGTGTCTGCATACAATAAGTTTAGCCCACTTCCACCATCCATCAGCACTTTTGTCAGTCGAGTGCCTTCGACAACTGGATCGATCACCAAAGCTTGCCTCCCAGGGGTGGCAATATGAGTCGGGTGATCAGATTGGTCGAATGTGATGGGTGTTTGAGACCACTTCAGATAATTTGCTTTTGCGGGGGCAACCATGTTCACCTCTCGGTTAATCACTTTCAGTCGACTTCTGCTTTCCACATCTGCAAAGATCATCAGAGTGGAGTTGATATGCGGATATCCTTCCTCACTGTCCTCCTTGTCTTCGGCCTTGTCCGACTCCTTCTCCTTGTCCTTAGACTGTTTTCCCTGAAACTGCTGGATCAGGAGTCGACATTGGCGAGTGGTGTGCTTCGGGTAAATGATATTCCCCTCTTCGTCTTTCTTCGTGTGAATGTGACATGGCATATCCATCACGTTGTTCCCTTCTTTATCCTTTACCTTCTTGGGGTTCCAGGATCCTTTTGGTTTCCCCTTAAACTTTCCTTGAGTCACGGCCAGAGCCTCTCCAGGAGCTGCCGGTTCAGCCTTTCGCTTCTGTTTCCGACTGGTGTTTCCTTTTTCCGACTGACTCGGCTTGTGCTTGCCGCTTCGGAGTCGGTCTTCTTCTTCGCCGTTGGCGTACTTGGTAGCAATCTCCATCATCCGACTCAAGGTCATGTCACCGGTTCGACCAAACTTCAAACTCAGTTCTCTGTTCTTGACACCATCTTTGAAGGCGCAGACTGCCTGATGATCAGACACATTCTCCACAGTGTGGTGCAAAGTGATCCACCTCTGAATATATTCTCTGAGAGTCTCATTAGCCTTCTGCACGCAGACTTGCAACTCTGTCAATCCAGCTGGTCGCTTGCAAGTTCCTTCAAACGTCCTGACGAACACTCGGGACAGATCTTCCCAAGTGTAAATGCTGCTAGGAGGTAACTGAGTCAACCATGCCCTGGCAGAACCTTCCAACATGAGGGGCAAATGCTTCATGGCCACCTCGTCGTTCCCACCGCCAATCTGAACTGCCACTCGGTAGTCTTCAAGCCAAGTTTCAGGCTTAGACTCACCAGTGAACTTGCTGACTCCTGCTGCCAACCTGAAATTGGGAGGGATAACTGCGGCTCTGATAGCTCTGCTGAAACATTCAGGACCAGAAACATGCACTCGACTGCTTGTGGGTACATCTCTGTCGAGTGCACCTCGATGGGCTCTGTTCCGGTCGACCAACCCTTGCACAATAATGGATCGCGTGTCGAAGCCTGGTTCTCTGGGGTCGACTGGAACCCTACGCCCTGTACTGTACTGACGCCTATCGTCTGGTTGCCGAGGAGCGTAAGACCCACCCCTCGGAGGGGAATAGGGCACTCGACGCCTGTCATCTCGGTCGAGTCTGTCGTCATATTGATCTCGCCGATTCCCGCGCCCTTCACGCCGTGGAGGCGATCTGGGGCTGTGCGCCGACTGAACCGTATTCACAGTGACGGATTGACTGTGAATTCTGTTGCGCGACTGAGACACGGCTGAATTCTGATCTCCTGCTGCCCGGAGCAAATCCCTGATCTGCAGCAAACCTCTGCCAGCTTCCGACTGCGAAGGCTGGATGGACTCTGCTATACGGGTCGCAGCTGCTAAATTCTGAATTAGGGTTCGATATACCTGAGTCGGCGGGAAGAGTTGACGTCGACTGGTGTCGGGAACTCGTTGCCGCGCGCGCTCGTCGAGTGCTCGCTGAAGGTTCTCCAGTCGAGTGCGCTCGGCCAAATTGGCCAGACGCGCCTCCTCCAAGGCACGAGCCTCGGGGGTTTCTCCTGCGATGGGAATACGCAGGGGATCCTCGTTCCTGCGGCGAAGTTCCTCTCTTTGCAGAGAGTCGAGTGGCTCGGGCTGGTACTCTTCGTAGCCTCGTGTAGGGTCGCCGCCGTCACCTGCTCCACCACCACGGGCGAAGCCAGGAGGACTGTGGGGCCCGTCGACCATCAAGATTTCCGCCGCTGGATCACTGCTACCGCACTCGGATGCAGTCTCTACGGAGCCAGTCGACTGATCGAACAAGCCGTAGAGAGGTTCGTCGGGCTCGATTGCCGCAACTTGGGTGGTGGCCGATTGGCGAGCCACCGCGTGCCTCACCCATCGCTGAAGCCTCGACCGGCCCGAGCGCTTGCGCTGGCGGGATACCGGGAGGGTGGACGATGGAGGAGCCGACCGATACTGGGTCGACGGTTGCCGCAGCAGAACGCCACGGACACATGCGCGAAAATGCGTCGCACCGCGGACGGGAAGCGCATCCACGTCGAGTGGAGCCTCCTGGAGCCATGCGGAGTCGTCGGCGATGAAGGTGAGAGTGCCGAGACGGATCTCTTGACCCTCGACCAAAACTCCAGCAGACACCATGATGAAAGTACTCGGAAGAATCGCAACTTCTCCACAAAATCGCTAAAACACCTGCCCCACGGTGGGCGCCAACTGTCGTGGTTCTAAGCCTGACAGTAGAGTGGGGGGTAGGTATGGAGAGGCAAGGTCCTAGCTATGGAGAGGTTGTAAGCACAAGGGATGTACGAGTTCAGGCCCTTCTCGAAGGAAGTAACAGCCCTACGTCTCGGAGCCCGGAGGCGGTCGAGTGGATTATGAGTATATGAGTTACAAGGTGCCGAACCCTTCTGCCTGTGGAGGGGGGTGGCTTATATAGAGTGCGCCAGGACCCCAGCCAGCCCACGTAGGAGAGGGTTTAAGGTGAGTTAAGTCTGGGGCGTTACTGGTAACGCCCCACATAAAGTGCCTTTACTATCATAAAGTCTACTTGATTACAGGCCGTTGCAGTGCAGAGTGCCTCTTGACCTTCTGGTGGTCGAGTGAGTCTTCGTGGTCGAGTCCTTCAAGTCAGTCGAGTGTGTCCCTCGTTGGTCGACTGGAAGGCGACTTCTTCTAAAGGTGTCCTTGGGTAAGGTACTTAGATCAAGTCCATGACCCTACCCTAGGTACATAACCCCATCACCTGGTCCTCTTCCCAAATATTGAGCGGGAAGGGCGCCAACAACGGCCATTTTGAAGGAGAACATCTAGTACAAGTTATTCTAATTAAAATTGGTCTTCGGCTGCCAAAGGCACTGGCGATGACGCCATCTTGGGCTCCACGGTGACCTTCGTCCTGCCGCTCTGCTGGTCTTGGTCTCGTTGCATCGAAATGGTAACCTTTACTTGATCCCTTGGTACTCCGCGCCTGTGCTTGCCCCCTTTGCACCAAAGAGGAAACAAGGACACTGCACAGGCCGACGCCCGCCTGGCGCCCGCCTGGTCTCGATCGTCATGGCTTGCGTCACGAGCACCTCGCAAGGTACCCCTGACTTGATCTCTCCGCCGGCTCGCGAGCCTGCCTGGTGAGGCCGCTCCCGAGGAAGCCTTTCGTCGTCCGCCCCGCGAGGCTTGGCCCCTCGCGAGGGTCTTGAGCTTGAGTAGATGAAGACGGGCCGTATTGGGCCACCACTTGAGCCATGCCGCAGGCCGCAGGCAGACAAGTCCGGGGACCCCCATTCCCAAAACACCGACACATTTTTCACACATTAATTTTTTTCTACAATTTTTTTCAAAATAGTTTCATATATTAGTTTTGTTGAGACTCGACTAGACGACGAGTCGCTGGTTGGTCTGATCTTCCACGATACTTGCGAAATAACAGCGAACAACGGCAGCAATAGTCACACAAAAAATAGGCATAGAAGAAAACAACCTTCGGATCAAACGAAAAGGATAAGAAGCCAAAGGAGAAGACTTGCACTGAAACTGATGCGAGATCAGACACGAGCACAACAGCAACGAATCCCTAGGATTCGCAGGTACACATCCTGGCTGCCTCCCGACGTGAGGCCTTTTCTGTAGTTTTTATTTAACTCCAAACTAAAACAAATCTGCCCTGATACAAAAATGAATATGCCTAATATATAGGCGACGGCAACCAGCCGCAAACGGCGTACCAAACTCTAACCGACTCAATCACGTATACTATTTTAAAAGAAAACAAGGACACATCTTCTCTCGCCTAGTACTAGCATTTCCTTCTTTGCGAAGGAGATCGAGGGCTCGACAGTGTTGGAGGCCACCTGAAGCTGGTTGGGTCACTAGAAACACTGACGGCGCACTCAATGTTGAGAAAATAAAGGGTGGAGCGGGAGGCATGGCTAGATCACACATCGCGTTTCTTGGTGCCTGGTGCAAGCCACTGGTTGGCATAACGGACCCCTTCATAGCAGAGTTGTTTCCTCTTCGAGACGGGATGATCTTTGCGCAACTCCATGATTTCTCACATGTGATCATGGAGATCGACTGCTTGGAGCTAGTTGATCTATGGAAATTGCGCAGCAACACTCGTTCAGTTGCAGTGCCTATCTTGAACGAATTAGAGGACATCGGTGCTACCTTTGCTTCACTTTCTGTTACTCATGTCAGTAGAAAAGGTAATATACCGGCGCATCAGTGCGCTCGTCTAGCTAGCACACTTAATGGCACCGAGAGTTGGCTTGATGCAAGTCCTGAGTTTCTGATTTCTTGCCTGCGGGCAGATTGGAACACTACGATATTACATTAATAAAGTCCTGAATCTGACCCAAAAAAAGTACTAGTATTTCCCAATTAAATACACTAATTAATCTTTCTGGCCACGTTGATTACATAAGACTTGTTTATAGAAAAGAAATGACTTTGCCTGCTACCGAACGAAGACGACACCAACATCCACTTATCTTGGAGGAGTCCTGAAGTTTGGTTTGACAGTGTCCATCTTCGGTTCCACTGGTGGAATCTTGAAATTAAACGAACCGATCTATAACATATTTGGTGGATCATATCTTGAATGCTCTAGTATACTTTCTTCTGAATATCTTGTCAAGCGCGTCTTGTGTTCAGCACGTGGAGCAGCACCAAGTAAACCTGCTGTGTTTTGCACTGGAAAAATAATAGAATCATTGTTGCGCACATCATCCTCTCCCTCTTGAATCGAAGCCGTCCTCGGTTTCGAAATAACCTTTGCAATCTTTTTTTGAAGAGAAGCATCAACATCTCCCTTGATTGCATCGGTAAACATTGGTCGCAGCACATGTCGTCTTCCTTTGTTCGAAAATGAATAAGTGTTGGACCTCTCATCATGTATGGCAGCACGATCATATTTCCATGGCCTTCCCAATAGTAAATGGCATGAATCCATGGGCAAAACATCACATACCACCATATCAGTATAGTCGCTAACCGAAAAATAGATGCGCACCGTGTGTGTAACCTTCAGCTTTCCCGTGTGATGCATCCACTCTTACACGATGAGGTTGTGGATGTTTCCACACACATAATCCTAAAGAATCCACCAACCCCTTGCTGGCCGCATTGATGTAGCTTTCACCATCGATGATCAACTTACAGTTGCTATTGTTGACCTTGCACTGAGTCTGAAAAATATTTCAATGTTGTCCCTTGTCCTCAATGCGATCCTCTTGCACTCGCTGCACCATTAGTGACGGATATGATTCAACAATTTTAAAACTCTCAACCACATTTTCAGCATCGTTAGATTTTTCACTAGAAGTGTCAGAAACTGTCTCTTCACCACTAGCGGATGCATATCCATCTCTTGTGAGCAACACTCTTTTCTCATTAGGACATTCACGCTTCATATGACCCCTTCCACCACACTTGAAACACTCTATGTCACTAGTGCGTGTGGTCGACTGCGCACTAGAATCAATCCTCGACAGTCCTAATTTGGAAGCATCCATCTCCACAAAATCATGAGAGCAATTTGATGTTGTCGCCCTAGAGCTAGGAACGACATCCTCACTGTTATGTAGCGAGCGACGCCATGTGTTCAAAGTGGTACTAGGAACTTTGTTGACTTGGCGTTGCCTAATCTGTTGTTTTGCACGCACAACTTGGTGCATAAGATCTTGTATATTGTAGTAGACCACCATCTCAACACGATCCTACACCTTAATATTTAGCCCATTAAAGAAACATGCCATGGTCGCCTCTGGATCCTCCATTGTCCTTTTACGTATCATAAGCAATTCCATCTCCCTGTAATACTCATCTACATTCATATTACCTTGAGAGAGCCGTTGCAACTTGTTGTACATGTCTCTTTTATAGTGCTTAGGAACAAAACGCCGCCTCATGAATTCTTTCACCCCACTCCAAGTCGTTGGGTGGTGTCTTGAACGACAAATTTGATTCCACCAAATTAGCGCGTAACCAGTGAACTCAATGCCAGCAAGTTGAACTTTCTTTTCCTTGCTATAATGATGGGCATAAAAAGTTTGATCAACACACATCTCCCACTCTAAATAGCCTTCTGGTTTGCACTTGCTGGAGAACGAAGGGATTGAAATTTTTATGCGCCCAATTCCATCATCCACAAGCACACGCATAGCTTGACCAACTCGGTCATGCACTCCGTCACAAACGGAAGTTTCAGGATGAGGCTCATAGTGTCGTGGTCGTGGCGCATACCCCACCTGGTCAACATCGTCATCGAGACCATCATCTCCAGCATGAGGTTGTGCCGCCAACGGCGATCATGCACGCCGGCATATCCTTCGCGAGCAGGTGGTGCATAATGCAGTGGAGCCGCCGGAGCAGTCTGTGGTGGTGCAAAATTTGTCGCTGGCATATTGATGATGTCTGCCAAACCATCGAATTGAGTGATCAGGACATCTATCATTTTGCCGAGCGCATCATGACATTGCTTTATGTAGTTGCATGTGTGGTCAAAACTATTCTGAATATTTTGAGGAATATCATCCGCATACACTGGATGTACAACTTCCTCAGAATGAGCAGCTACCTCGCCATTCTTGTTGACCGAGGTAGACATCTTGACCAACTCAGTACCGTAAAATATCTTACCACTTGATGAGACTCAACTAGACGACGAGTCGCTGGTTGATCCAATCTTCCACGATACTTGCGAAATAACAACAAACAACGGCAACAATAGTCACACAAGAAATAGGCGTAGAAGAAAACAATCTTCGGACCAAACAAAAATGATAAGAAGCCAAAGGAGAAGACTTGCACCGAAACTGATACGAGGTCAGACACGAGCACAACAGCATCTCGATGTGAGGCCTTTTATGTAGTTGTTATTCAACTCCAAACTAAAACAAATTTGCCTTGATACAAAACTGTATATGCCCAATAAAAAGGCGACGCCAACCAAGCGCAAACGGCGTACTAAACTCTAACTGACTCAATCACGTATACTCTCTCCGTCCGAAAATACTTGTCATAGAATAAATAAAAATGAATATATCTAAAACTAAAATACGTCTATATACATTTCTTTTTATTCATTTTGATAACATGTATTTTCGAACAAATGAAGTACTATTTTAAAAGAAAATAAGGACACGTCTTCTCTCGCCTAGTACTAGTATTTCCTAATTAAATACACTAATTAATCTTTCCGGCCACGTTGATTACATAGGACTTGTTTAGAAAAGAAAGGACTTTGCATGCTACTGAACGAAGATGGCACCATCATTCACTTATTTTGGAGGAGTCCTGAAGTTTGGTTTGACAGTATCCTTCTTCGGTTCGACTGGTGGAATCTCGAAATTAAACGAATCGATCTGTAACACATTTGGTGGATCATATCTTGAATGCTCCAATATACTTTCATCTGAATATCTTGTCAAGCGCGTCTTTTGTTCAGCACGTGAAGCAGCACCAAGTAAACCTGCTGTGTTTTGCACTAGAAAATAATAGAACCATTGTTGCACACATCAAGTTTTTTCCCTTCTTACAGAAATTTGTAAAAAAATGTGCAAATTAGACCACAGTAATAAAAAGTGTGAATATTCGTCTATCATAAATAATAAACATACACATAAAATTACTTTCGTCAAAAAATGATTATGTAATTTGAAATGTATTCATCTACAATTTTAAAAAATACTTATATTACTAAAATAAATTCTATGAATTATAAAAATGTTTGTACAATTTTAAAAGTATTCGCATATTTAATAAAAAATCAATATAATTTTTAATTATATGTATATATTTAAAAATTCCCATATGATTTTAACTTTTTGTGTGTTTTTAACAAGTATTCACGTAGTGTATATAAAAGTGTTCATCATTTAAATAATTTTTAAAAATATGTATGGTAAATTAAATGTGAATTATCCAAAAACCATTATTATTTAAATTATACGGATGTTATGATTATTTATAAATATTATTTTTATTATAACAATATTTCTTCAAATAATGCATGAAATAGTATTAAATCAATCCAGGCATGGTAAGGTCATAACTCAGGAAATTTTGAATATGGTAATTATATGGTAATAAATTTAAATTACCACAAAGGCTATCAATCCAGATATGGTAAGGCCATAACTCGGGAAATATCGAATATGTTAATAAATTTAAATTACCACCAGGTATGGTAAGGCTATCCACGTATAGTAATAAATCATATAGTAATAAATCATAATTAATCCACGCATAGTAATAAATCAATCCAGGCATGGTAAGGTCATAACTCAGGAAATTTTGAATATG
>NC_041389.1:464289558-464300495 GCF_002162155.2 Triticum dicoccoides | reverse complement strand
TATGGTAATTATATGGTAATAAATTTAAATTACCCCAAAGGCTATCAATCCAGGTATGGTAAGGCCATAACTCGGGAAATATCGAATATGGTAATAAATTTAAATTACCACCAGGTATGGTAAGGCTATCCACGTATAGTAATAAATCATATAGTAATAAATCATAATTAATCCACGTATAGTAATAAATCAATCCAGGTATGGTAAGGTCATAACTCAGGAAATTTTGAATATGGTAATTATATGGTAATAAATTTAAATTACCCCAAAGGCTATCAATCCAGGTATGGTAAGGCCATAACTCGGGAAATATCGAATATGGTAATAAATTTAAATTACCACCAGGTATGGTAAGGCTATCGATCCAGGTATGGCACACCCTCACCTGATCACCTATCACAATCTCCAGCCCCACGCACGCAGCAAAGAACCCACCCGGCACCAAACGCAGCTCCTCTCGATCCCCTCGAGTAAACGTCGCTGCCGTCGTGCGATCTTCCTGACACAGACGCCGTCGCCGCCTCCTTCCCACCTATGGCGTCCCCCACGTCCATGGTGACGGCGCTCGCGTCCTACACTGACCCTCCGCCTCATATAGGTTGGTCGTTGATAGAGTGGGATGTGCCGCTGCGGTTTGGGGAGGCGCAATCACGATCTGGTTGGGATCTCAGTGTGGACTCGTTCTCTGCGATGAAGGATGGCGCTGCCTCCTGGCAAATGGGATCGGAGGAAGGGGCTCTACGTCGTGAATGTCGGCGAGGCAGCGGCCGAAGGCGAGCCCGACGGTGAGCACGGGTGTTCGTCCCATGAAATAGGCGGCCACGGAGGGCGCATCTGAGGCCACCCCAATCGCCGATGGCCCTTCCTCCCGTCGCTCATCGCCTCCATTCTCTCTCTCCTCTAAATCTTTGTCGCCCCTGCCTGATTCTGGCCGACGCCATCCTGCTCTCGCATCGACCACCACCAGCACGGCTACGGACGAGGCGCAACCGCAGACGCCGCCGCCGCCATCCTCATCCACCTCCTCCACCATCCTTCCCAGCCGTCGTCGGGGGCACCCGCCATCTGCGCTCTAGCCCACCCGCTCCCTCCTATCCCCTCCCCCTGCCTGCCAGCCCCGTGATCCATCGCACAGATGGCAGGTACTACAGCGACCTCCTCCCCAGCGGATCCGGCCTCCTCCGATGGAGATCCATCCTGGGCACCGCCTTATTCTCATGCGTGCACTTCTATATCAACGTCTCATTCCACCTCACCTGAGCCTTTACCTTCCCACCTCTGCTTCAGATCCACATCACTTTGCAAGGTATGTGCTTGATTGTTCCGAACTGGATCGATGGATTGTGCAAGGTACTTTGGGTGTCGTCATTGACGGCAATTGTCACGCCATGCTACCATCGGAGGGGTCCCTCATCGATGATTAGGGTCTTCCAAACTGCACGAGCTCCATTGAGAAGGATGTTTTTAATTCTGGTTTTGCCTACATGCTTTCTTTGCCTGTATCTACTTAGCTAATGTCTTCTTATAGATAGTAGCTGCTGAAGTGGTGATCAAAGTTGTTCACTATAAGGAAACAACCATGATAACAAAAGTGTATATTCCCTGACCTTTGACCTGAAGTACTTTTTCATTAGAAACTTGCAACAGCCAGGCATTGAAATTAGCAACAGCTCGTACGTACTGAACTAAT
Source organism: Triticum dicoccoides (assembly GCF_002162155.2). Lineage (NCBI taxonomy): Eukaryota > Viridiplantae > Streptophyta > Magnoliopsida > Poales > Poaceae > Triticum > Triticum dicoccoides. Next base: position 464,298,805 of record NC_041389.1, on the reverse strand, counting down.
TTGCAGCAACACGTACTGAACTAAGTTAGGTTATGCTCATCGTTCCAACATGCTTAGTGATAACCACCTAGCAAGCTGATCAAACATGAAAAAATTGAAGTGCTACTGCTAATCGTACTATTCTGAATGTGAAAATCTATTTAATTGGCTCTTCTCTAATTGTACACTTGCATAAATCTCAGATCTTGCAAATTACAGTATAACCATAAAAGCCATGCTTTGACTCCTATAGGGCCTTTTGCACTTTAATATGACTAATAATTTGCCTTAATATCACAGATTGTATTACTACCTTTCTAAATGAATGACATTCAAGAAGGTCATTAAATAAAACCAAGAAATCCTTCTGGTATTGGAGTGTAGGAAAGTTGAGACTATAAAACCAAAAGGTTATATTTACGTTTATTAGAGAAGGTTCTTTACTTTTTATAGGAAAACACAAAATGTTGCGATGTAGAGTCTAGGTGGTGGGCCTCCTTGATCCACTTGGTGGATGAGGGCGACTCCGGTCCTGGCACCCATAGTGCCAGTGATCCAAAAATCATAGGGCCTGGATATAGCTCTAGCAGACGTATGCGGCTTGCGCATCGAGCTTGGTCGTCTCGAGCATGGAGATAGGCGAGTTGTAGACCAAGAGCTGGTACAGAGATAGGCGAGTTGTAGACAAGAGCTGGTGGGCAGCAAGAAACGCATGCACACCAAAGAACAAATCTGAGTCACATGCCTACTTCTATTGGTTTCTACAAAGAGCGGCTAGCTTAGATCTTAGACCAGTCGGTCACTGTCGAGGTCGCCAAGGTGATCTTACAACACCGCCGTGGGGATTTCTCATGATTTTATGTAGGCAAGCCGCAAGCGGTGGTGGTGATTGGCTGGGTGGTGTCGCTGCCTTGGGAAGAGACGAAGTGATGGTAAAAGTAAGCAGGATCGATGATTCTTCCGTGGGGATAGCCAAAGTCAAGATGTCGACTACAGACTCGTCGCGGACTTGCAGTGAACCTGGATGCGACGAGCCTGATTTGTGGATCGATGGCGGGTCTTGACTTTGTTAGGCTGGGATTGGATGGTTGCGGAGGGTGGTGTGCTTGGTTGGGTTCCCATGGAAGAATGTGGCCTCCTCATGAATCTGGTCATGCCCATCCTAGAGAACATTGTGTCCCTAGCTCCCTCGAGGAGCAAGGACAGTGCAAGCGGCAGCAGGGGGTAGGGGTAGATGTGGGGAGGGATGTCGGCGGCTGCTCGAGGTCATCATGATGAAACCCTTGACGTCCCATCTTTATCAATGGAAGTGGAAGAGCACGAAGTCGAGATTGGATAGGAGTTTGAGTTCTTTTTGGCACCGATCGGTTCCCCACTTTAGAGATGTATTTTTTTTGCGTGCGAGCAAACAGTGGGTTGATTCTAAAAGGGATAGGCACTTTTCAATAGAAGTGCATGACGGATCAAAAATATGACCTCATTTTATTCGTTTGATAGATATCGTATTATTCGTTGTTGTTCGTTCGGTGAAATTTCCTAACATTTGATTGTTGTATTTCTAATTAGAGCACCCCATAATCACCCAATATGAGGGGATGATAAATCAAAGATACTGATTATAAATTTTGAAGAGCTCGTGGCAACGCACGGGCGTTATACTAGTTTGACTAGTTGTCCATTCTGGACATCAACCTTCATCGGGCGATGCGGTAAGTTTGCCCCAATGGACATTATTTTTCATATCAAATTATCTCTTTGTATTGTTCAGTCATAGGTGGGACCAATGGTCACTGTTCACTGACAGGTGGGATCCGACGGTCATAGGGATATTTGGGGGTTTGTTTACGAGATTTGGTACAAGTTCATGTGCTTCGGTTTTTTTTTTGGTAAAACAATGCAATGCGTCAACCCATTTCAGTTGGCGGTGGGCTAGGTGCCATGCTGGCTCATCGTGCAAGGGCCTTCGACGGCTCCAAACGGAAGTAGCTTCATGTTTGCACCGTGAGACAAGTTTGATACCAGTTTCGTGTATTTTCCAACTTTAGACATCAAATGGTCATCGTGTGCAACTTAATGTACCACTGATGCATTTGCCTCAAATATAAATAAACTTTTGTCTGAGGCACCAGCTGATCTGTTCCAAATGGAAGGCAAGCCGGAACTCAGATTAACCTGCAGTGTACGGGCCAACATCCATCATGTTGGCACAAACTCAACGTGAGCAGCATAGCAACCGTAAAGAATATCTTGTACGCATCGGATTGACGGCACCACTCTCGTAGGAGACTGGAAGTTTGTAAGAAAGAATAGAGGGAAGATTGATGGAATCGATTGTTTATTGTTTAAACCTCGTGGTCATATATATAGGAGTAATGATCTTCTAGGAATACACGTTAGAATACTTCCTACTCTATCATATACTATTTCCTATCTAATCATCGTACTGAAGAAAGTCGCGTACACAAAAGAAAAAGTGAAGGCGGTCTACGGAACAAGGCTAAGGAGCAGGGCCACCCAATCCTCATACTGATATACGTACCTGCCATCAACGCTCCCATGTCCCATCCGTCTCAGTTCAGGACGGTGGTCGACGCACTTCCACAGTCCCACTTGCGTACCTACTCAGGCGGACTGAAAAGAAGGCACGCACGCACGTACTCCACGCCCCGTGCCGTCCAATCCGGCGTACCGCCACCGCCGCTGGCGCGCGCAGCGTACGACGCCAGAGCTCAGCCGGCTCCAACTGGCCGGGAGGATTGCAGGAGAGTGCATCGGTGTCGTACGTCGGCGCGGTACGTGTCTACGAGAGATTGCGCGCCAGCGCGCGGGCGTCAGGGTCTCAGGGAAAGGTAGGGAGCCGGCCGCCCAACCAACGACCCTGAGCTTTGCCATGGGCGCCTGCGCGCGCGCACTGTTCTCCTCCTGCGGTCGCGGGGCAACGGCGTCGCGTCTATATCCGTCCGTCCGCCAGGCGTACCCCCTCGGCGCTCCCAGCGCGTCGTGTCCACCTCGCGGCGCCGGGCCGGTCGGGCTCGCAGGGTCAGTCCGACACAGAGCTAGGGGGAACCGCGCCTGGTTTGGAAAATAGAAGTGCAAACTACGTGAGCCCTTCTTCACTCGCAGTGCTATCTTGCAGCTAACTCCGTGCGCTCAACAGACAACACAGGAGCCAACACCGGCGTCGCCGACTCGCCGCCGTATCGCTTTGCCATCGACCAGCTACCTCCGTGGACGCCACACTTCTGAAGCAACAGTTATTACTATTCGCCACTGATTTCAGATCTTGCCAGGAGTGGACACCGGGGTGCGTATTTGCTGCCACACCAAACTTCTGAACAACAGGTTTAGAGGTAGGTCTACAGTCCGCTACCTCGTTAGTTGCGTGATTCGTGTTTAGGGCGATGCCCAAGTTGCCACCCACGACAGCCCTTGCACAGTAGGCCTATCAATTTCTAAGCCGGACCACACACACTGCAGAGACAGACATCCCTGACCCGGCCCAGCACACACAGTCACAAGCCACACAGTAACGCTCCGTTCCATCCAGCACGGGGAGCCCTTCCCTCTCGGCCCGGGCGGGGGCCCGGCACTGCACGTCGTAGAGGCCCACGTGCGCCAGGACAGCAACAACATGCCACAGTCACCGCGGTAGCATCAGCAACAGTTCCGGCGCCAGCAGCGTCCAGCGGCATCATCAGCAGTACTTCAGCGCCATCCCGGGCCTCGTCCCCCGTCCCGTGTAGTCGCCTGTCCCGCGTGACACGGCGCTGCTGCCTGCCCCGGCCCCGTCGCCATCGCAACCTCTATTGGCGCTACGGGCCGCGCGCTCTACCATGTCCATGCATCGACGATCCGGCCAAGAATCGGTGGCGCTAGATGGGTGCCGCTGTCCCGGCGGTGTGCACAACGTCACCCGCGCGCGACGGGGGAGGGAGAGCCCAGCCCGGGACCGGGAATTTGCCGAGTACGACGCCCCCGCCATGGACGGCCCTGCAACTTGCGCGCGACGGCGACCGCGGTGGAATCACCGAACAGACAACGGAGGAACTATTTCCAGAAAGAGGACAAACGGAAGAACTTGAAGCTTATGAGCAGCAGCACGTGTCGTACGTACGACGTTACACGACGCCCGCAAACGCGTACCTAGCGCAGGTTCGACAACAGGAGAAGCAAAAGAAAACGAAACAGATGGCCTGCCGTCCGAGCTTCGCCGTTGGATCGAGATTCAATGGTCATCTGAGGAGCCCTTCGACCTGTGCCTGATTAAGAGACCCCTGGACGAGCTTTTTGTAAATGTGCCAGCTCCCGAGCTCTTAGAGCATCTACAACAGCCGCCCAACGCATGGCGCGATAAAAACCAGTTTCCAGCGCGTCGATCGTCTTGTTTGACGCGGCGGACAGCGCTGGCTCCAGCAGCCGCGGTAAAATGCAGCGCGCGCGTAGCTTCAGCAGACGCGCTAAAATACAGCGCGCGCTCTCGCACAAACACTACGGTGCAATAAATAATTCAGCATAGCATAGATTAAAAAAGATACAAAGATATTTTACATAGTTCATAGCATAGATAGGTAAAAAGAACTACGGTGCAACTAGAACTACTCCGAGTCGTCCTCATCATCATCACCCTCGGTGGTGTTGTCCGAGGTAGAGATCCATATGTCGTCCCAGCATTCATCGCCAGACGTGCAAAACGACTTTTCACCTGCATTGACGAGATCGCATTGCGATATGGCCAGTATCTTCCGCCGACGCCAGCCCGCCCGCTCCGCGTGGCGCCTTGCCGTCAAATCCGCCCAGAAGGCGCGCTCGTTAGCGACGTCCTCCGGGTGGCGCCGGCGCCACTCCGCCATGGCTCGCTCGTCCTCCTCGGCGATGAGGAGGTGGCGCTGCCGCCGACGGTGCTCCACACGGTCCAGGTCTGTGATAAGACGAGGAGAAGGGGCAAGGGCCTGCGCCTGCTCGAGCGTGTAGACGTCGTGGAAGTTCATCTGCGAGCGAGGCCTCTCTAGGCGCCACGTTGCCGCGTCGTACGCGCGGGCGGCCTCGTACACGGTCTCGAACGTGCCGAGGCCGAGGCGGACGTCGCCGGACCGGATCTCAGCATAGTAATTGTGCCGGAGGGGCGCTCGCGGACGCCGCAGTAGCCCGAAGATGACCGGCGGCGCGGCGGCATGGTGGCACGATGATGGCGGGGCGCTAAAGCGGCGAGGAAGCAGAGCAGCGGAAAGGCAGTGGAAGCGGCGAGGAGGCGGGGGAAATACGGGCGTGGTAGTGTGGAGCACCGCGTGGCGAGCGCCGCAATTTATAGGCGCGCCAGAAGCGGTGCGCCAAATCTATCGCGCGACCGACAACTTTTTTCCTCGCGCGCGCAAACGTTTACCGCGCGTGCTTGTTTCCCGCCTCCGCTGGAGTGCGAAAACTTCCCCCGCGCGCTAAATGGGCATTTTACCGCGCGCGCGTCTTTTGGCGCGGCTGTTGGAGATGCTCTTAAGAACGTCCAGTGTTCGTATGTGTCCATTTTAAGTTCATATTTGTCCTTGCACGCAGTCACTTTCTGCACTATTTTTTCTATACGTCCGGTCACATGTATGTGATTGATGGAATGGAGACGGAGAAAGAAATAAAATAATAAAGATGGTCTGAAGTGGGTCAAATCCTATGTGGCGGACGTAGAATCACTGACCGGACACACCAGGGCACTCCTCATACTAAGCCAATATACGAGGGAATATGAGGAGTGCCCGATAGCCCGGGCGTTTAAGGAGGCTTTGTGTGGTCTAGTTGTGTCAACTTTTTCTTTCTCTCTCCTATCCGGTTAGTGGTTCTATGTCCGCTTGGTTAATTTGGGAAGTTCAGTTGTAGATGCTCTTAGGTACTCCCGTAGAACCCCCTATATTGACGACAACGGATGGCCGTAGGGATTTTTGTATGACAACACAGTTGATGGCTACCTCCCGTTTGCTACGCAAGTTGCCTAAAAATAGATTTGTGGTAAGTCAATTTCGGTGTAGCTCCAAGACGGAGAGGAGGCCCATGTCAAATGGTAGTGAGACGCCGGCGAGACTGAACCGGGGAGGGCACACCAGCTGCGTCGCCGGTAGAGGAGTCTCCGAGGTTGACTAGTTATGATATCAGTGCAGAGAGAGGACTGGACTCCTCGGAGCTGGAGAAGATGACAACGTATAATACGGGTACAAGGGCAATGGTGGAGCGGTGAAGATGGCGGTTTGAGGGAGGACGGGGAAACAATGATATTATCCCGCTGGTATTCACCTCCATCTTTCACCACAACAAACTCATCAATTAGCACAAGCAAATCAAAACTCTAATTCCACTTTGTTGGGATTGAGCAATAAAGATTAATGCACAAATTCACTGATGCGACAAATATGCTCACTAAACAACCCATCACTTGAGTGACCTTTGAGACATCTTCAACAAACAAGTAGTGGAATAAATGTAAACAACATGCACATGTGTCACGGGATTTTAGGCGGAAAATCTCCTCAACTTGTGGTGAAAAAACCACAACTATGGACCGATCCTTCCATACAACTTCACTATAGAGTGGCGAGTACAAAGTCTTCTATAGAATCTCTAGAGAGATTTACAACACACTCTACACATTGCGAACCGACAACAATGACAACCACCACAATAGGCAAGATTTTAGCAAAGCAGATTTGACACAACTTATGTCCCCTTCTGCAAACTGCTCTCAAACCGTTAATCCAAACAACACCAAAATTTTCAAACAAACATACACACGAGTTACTGAGATCCCCATATAATTTTGTCCCAATCAGACATTGTTTGCTTGTACAATCTGTTTATCTACCCAAACTACTCTATGCTGAAACTTCATGTTCAATGTAAAATTTCCTTATTTGGTGATGTTCCTCTTTTGTTCCCTGCATTCTATTGTTGCATCAACCCAGATCATGTCATTTTCTGTTTGGAGTGTCTTTAGTTTGGGGAAACCATCAAATTTTACCAAAGCAATGACTTTTTAGCCAGAGCTCGTTGGTGATGCTTCATGGCATAGCTACTTCAGTTTTGGAGCTGTTTGCAGATAGACCTGGGCTTATTCACAACCTGCCTTGGGATTTTTGAGCAGCGAGCTTTCTCGCCTGGCACTAAAAGTAGAGCTAGACGAGAAAACCATCTTATTAAGAAAATTCGAAGAAGGGTTGCGAATAAGCTTGTCTCCATCTGCAGGCAGCTCCAAAACTGAAGTAGGCCACAAAACATCACCGGTGAGCTCTAATTAACTAAAAATCATCAATATGGTAAAAAATTGTCGGGATCTCATGTGTCGACATGCATGTAGTGATTCCATCTGTCAAGATGTGCAATGCAAAAAAGGATATACAGTTCACATGAAGTACAAGTCCATTAGCTACAATACCTATAGCTATGTGTTCTCTTTTACAAAAGTTTTTATGCTTAGTACGATATCTTGACTAGATAGAACAAAATAGATGTATAACACCTAATTAGACCAGGACTGTCGAGGGTTGGGTGCGACATATGCCAAAGGATGGCTTATCATGGTGGGAGCGAGTAGAACGTCGCCGGTGCCTGGAAGCGGGATTAGGCATAGACACGTGCGCCGACGGACTTTACCCAGGTTGGGGGCTCTCCGCGGAGATAATACCCCTACTCCTGCTCCGCGGGGTCTCCACATGATCACTAAGGCACAAGTGATACAAAGTGCTCCTTGAGTTGTGTCTAGAGATAGGAGAAGGCAAGGCTAGCTCTTCCCTGCCCTAGGTGACTGGCTAGTTCTATCAGAGTTGGAACCCTTTGCATGGGTGCCCTGGGGGGTTTATATAGGCCTACCCCCCAGGGGTACAATGGTAATCCGTCCGGGTGTTGGGCCCGGCTGTCAGTGTCTGTGGCCTCCGGCTTCTTCGCCGACTACTGGGGCCCGCCGTCTGGTGGGTCCCACCGACTGGTTGGTGGCTGCTCATTGTAGCCGTGCCGTCAGTGACACGGGCTTGGTCATCTCAGCGTGGCTACAGTCCTGCCGCCTGGTGGGAGATCACTGTAGCCACACCTGGTCTCATCAGCTTAATGGCATGTTTGCCTCGGGGCAAGGGGCGGCCGCCTGCTGGAAGCCGGCCCTCCTCGAGCCCGGCTGATGGAGCTTCCGCCGTCTTCTACAGTGTCACTGCCTGATGGGGTCTGCCGCTGGCAGTGTAACACCCACGATGCGGCTATATCTCCCACGTGTCGAAGCACGACTTAGAGGCATAACCGCATTGTGGTTTTGTCGCAAGAAGGGTCATCTTCACACAATCCCATGTAATGAACAAGAATGGGATAAAGAGTTGGCTTACAATCGCCACTTCACACAATGAACATATAATAAATCATACATCATTCAGAGTACACACATATAGTCCGACTATGGACGAAGCCAAAAGAAAAGAAGATAACCCAACTGCTAGATCCCCTATCGTCCCAACTGGGCTCCACTACTGATCAACAAGAAACAACACATAGCAACGACCCAGATCTTCGTTGAGCTCCCATCTGAGCTCGGTTGCATCGCCTGCACTGGTATCATCGGCACCTGCAACTGTTGTGATAGTATCTGGTGAGTCACGAGGACTCAGCAATCTCAAAACCTGCGAGATCAAGACTATTTAAGCTTATGGGAAAGGAAGGGGTAAAGTGGTGAGGTTGCAGCAGCGACTAAGCATATATAGTGGCTAACATACGCAAATAAGAGCGAGAAGAGAGCAAGCGGAACGGTCGTGAAGCTAGCAATGATCAAGAAGTGATCCTGAACTCCTACTTACGTCAAACATAACTCAGAAACCGTGTTCACTTCCCGGACTCCGCCGAAAAGAGACCATCACGGCTACACACGCGGTTGATGCGTTTTAGTTCGTATCTGGTGTCAAGTTATCTACAACCGAACATTAACAAATTCCCATCTGCCTATAACCGCAGGCACGGCTTTCGAAAGATTATACCCTGCAGGGGTGTCCCAACTTAGCCCATGATAAGCTCTCGCGATCAACGAAGGATATACCTTCTCCCAGGAAGACCCGATCAGACTCGGAATCCCGGTTTACAAGACATTTCGACAATGGTAAAACAAGACCAGCAAAGCCGCCTGATGTGCCGACAAATCCCGATAGGAGTCGCACGTACCTCGTTCTCAGGGCACACCGGATGAGACATCCTACGAGTAAAACCAGCCCTCAAGTTTCCCCGAGGTGGCCCCGCAGTCTACTCAGTTCGGACCAACACTCGA